>NW_024712315.1:72500-275000 GCF_018991925.1 Homarus americanus
GGGTGATGGGGAGATGGGGAGATGGGGAGATGGAGAGAGGGGTGATGGGGAGACGGGGTGATGGGGAGATGGGGAGATGGAGAGAGGGGTGATGGGGAGATGGAGAGAGGGGTGATGGGGAGATGGGTGAGGGGGGATGGGGTGATGGGGTGATGGGGTGATGGGACTGAGGGGTTATGTTTAGCCAGCCGTGTACAGGAACAACAACCATGATCAAGAAACCCCCTTCCTCACCCCACCCTCCCTCACTCCTCCCCACCCCTAAGAGGATGTTAATCAGATACTTTATTAATGCATGACTTCTGACTACCACTTCAGCTATCAGTGGTACTTGAGGCTGAGAGGAGAGGCAGAGATTGATGGATGGATGGATGAGAGAGAGAGAGAGAGAGAGACCCACTTACCTAGGAAGACACAGTAGAAAGACAGACAGACAGACATAAAAACATACCGAGGTGGAGGGGGGCTTGTGAGATAGGTGGGGGAGAAGGGGAGGGGAAGGAAGGAAGGAGGGAAGGAAGGGAAGGAAGGAGGGGAAGGAATATGGACGTGTGGAAGTATCATCTGAAAATTAATATTCTTCAACTTTATATTGCAATATCTGTCGAGGAAGTAGTCAAGTGGAAATTAAAATGAAAGTTAGCAAGCAAAGAAAAGTTATTAATAGTTTTAATTAATATACATCTGAAGGGACTAGTTTATATAGCCCAAGGTCTTCTGATGACGTCACGACTGATTTTTGTGATTAATTTTGGCGCAATCACTTGGATATGATACAAACTGTGGGGGGGTTTTTTATGATTTTTTTAGCAAAAGTTATATGATATTTTCATTCCTCTATCTATATTGTGTTTGAGAGAGAGAGAGAGAGAGAGAGAGAGAGAGAGAGAGAGAGAGAGAGAGAGAGAGAGAGAGAGAGAGAGAGAGAGAGCCCCATTCACTACACAACACACCCCTCTTAGCCATCGAGACGAAGTGAAATGGTCGCAAATTCAGGTGTTTTTGTTTTGGTCGATCAGCTGATGTCCAGGTTCCAGGTGATGTACAGCTGACCATTCCCTATAGGTGTTACCCAACGAGATTTAATGGCGCACGTCGCTGGCTTGTTAACTTCCCTATTTGGGGTGTTAACTACTTGGGGGTGAAAGAGACGCTTGAAGGGGAGGATGGGAAGACATTGGGGAAGTAGGGTGGGGAGAGAAGGGGTGATGGGGAGAGGATGGAGGAGGAGGAGGAGGAGAAAAAATGAGGAAGAGAAAGAGAGGAATGATGAAAAGAGGAGGACAAAGAGGTGACTGAGGGAGATGAAGAAAGAAGTGAGGGAGATAGGAGGAGAGATGGGGAGGAGGGAGAGATGGGGAGTGAGGGAGAGGGAGAGATGGGGGAGTGATGGAGATGGGGAGTGAGGAGAGATGGGGGAGTGAGGAGAGATGAGGAGTGAGGAGAGATGGGGAGTGGAGGGGAGAGATGGGGAGTGAGGGAGAGATGGGGAGCAGGAGAGATGAGGAGGCAGAGATGGGGAGAGTGAGAGAGATGGGGAGTGAGGAGATGAGTGAGGAGAGATGAGGAGTGAGGAGAGATATGAGGGAGAGATGAGGAGGAGGGAGAGATGGGGGAGTGATGGAGAGATGGGGAGGATGGAGAGATGGGGAGTGAGGGAGAGATGGGGAGTGAGGAGAAAAGGAGGGAGAAGGTGGAAATAAAACATGGTAAGGCCCCCTCTCTCCATTCCTCCAGGTGAGTTGCAAGTAATCAAGGCCTCTTTTACCTGGCCGTCACCTGAAGATGCCTTGAGGAGAAATTACCCTGGCCAGTAGAGGTGTGTGTTTGCGTGTGTGTGTGTGTGCGTGTGTGTGTGTGTTTGCGTGTGTGTGTGTGTGTGTGTGCGTGTGTTTGGTGTGTGTGTGTGTGTGTGTGTGTGTATGGGTTGACTAATTAATATATTATAACCAATTCTCCATCACCTTTCTGTAAATATTCCTTCTTCCTCCTCTTCCTCTTCCTCCCCCTCTTCCTCCTCTTCCTCTTCCTCCCCCTCTTCCTCCTCTTCCTCTTATCTAAACCAGGTACAGGTATGTCCACATTTCACCGGAACCAATTTTACAGTTTTTCCCCAAAATGTAAATTACCAACGTTGCCAAACTTCGTAAATTTAGTAAAAACAAAAATTCTTGTAAATATGTAAACTATTTGCACGTGGATCATTTTGTTTACAAGAATGAGATACTGAAAGACACGGAAAGAAAGTGAGAGAATAAAGGGAGAGAGAGAGAGAGAGAGAGAGAGAGAGAGAGAGAGAGAGAGAGAGAGAGAGAGAGAGAGAGAGAGAGAGAGAGAGAGAAAAAGAGAGAGAGAGAGAAAAGAGATATTTTATTTTTAATATTAACCCCTCCCCCTCAACCCCTACCCCTACCCTCCTCAACCCCTCCCCCACTACCCTCATCATCCCCGTCCCCTTTTCCACTCCACGAGATACACGCTGTTGATTGGCCAAATTATTAGCTTGCGGGATCAAAAGTGGCCCATTGATTGGTCGAATTCCCATAGTGATATCGGAGGTGGTCGTTGATTGGTCGTAGTAACAGCACGACCTCCAAATAGCCCCTGATTGGTCGACTCCAACCGTGAGAGCAGAGGTGGCTTCAAATTAGTGGAGTTGGTCAGCATTTTCAAGACAGGGGTTAGGTTAGTCTCTCCCACGCGGTAAATGCCCCACAGTCGGTGAAATTGGGGATAAAACACTCGCAGTTTATCGTATTAGAGGGTTAAATCACCTATAACTGAGGATCAAATCGTCTGTAAAAAAAAAAAAAGAGCAGCGGTAAGTTAAATCGCTAATAGTAAACCAACTGAGGCTTAAATCGTCTATAGTTTAGGTTATATCGTCTATGATAGTAAGTGGAGTCGTTTACGATGTGGAATTAAATCGTTTATAATTTTAAGGTTAAGTCACCCGTAAGAGAATATTATTATTATTATTATATCCGAGTTTACGCGTGTGTGACGAACTGACAGACACGTTAACGGACACAACACCGACCTCCGCCCCAGCAGAAAGATGAAACCCGCCTCAATATTATCGATAATTGGCCAATAAAGAGTTAAATCATCTATAGTAGGGTTATATAATCTATACATACAGAGGATTATATCGTCTATAGTAGAGGATTGTGGTGTTAAATCCTTTGTGGTTGACGGAAAAATGCAATTATTTACTGCAATCGATCATCCTTTGTCGTCTATACACTAATGAAGGTTCGGATAGTCTACAGTACAACAATTAAGGGTCAGATCATCTTAATTATAGTAATAAATGATTCAGTTGTTAGAGGCACGTATGGATCGCCTTCAGGTACCGCAGAGACAGTGTAGAATTTGGTGTTGGCTGTAGGTGAGAGGCCGATCGTCTGGCGGAGCGTCCTTATGGATGTTTTTGATAGCCAGGCGATGGTGGTTGCCCGTGGTGACGTAGAAATTATCTTACGAGTGTTTCTGGAGCTAGACTAAGGTATACACAGGTAGTGGGACTCAGGTAAATTTCCCCCGATTCATAAAACACTAATTTCTTCCACCTTAACTCTAGTCTCTGAGCAGTTTTGACGCCATATTGTGAGTCTTATTATCCCGTTAATTCGCCGCCATTTCGTCCTGTTATCCTCCATTCATAAGAAATAATAGTAAAGTCTCAGTGTACTTCAGACGCCATATTGGATTGATTGGTTAAGAGAGGCAGTTATATAATTAATCTTATATCTCCAATCACAGGTAAAGATTCACATTACGAATCAACACAACAACAACAACAACAATAATAAATAAATAAATAAAACAGGTGACGTCACTGTACAAATGGAGTTATCAGCCGACACACACACACACACACACACACACACACACACAAACATATACAAACACAGTGTCATTCATATTAGTACGGAGTGTAAACAAGCATAGGAGGACAAGTCGCTATTTTACAGAACACACACAAACACACATACAAGCACACACAAACACCCGGAGTAACCACACACATACACACAACTTCAACTCACTGGGGATGTTTGAAGTGTGAAGTGGAGGAAGAGGGGAAGGAGGAAGAGGGGGAGGAAGAGGGGAAGGAAGAGGAGGGGGAGGAGGAGAAAGAGGAAGGAGTCGGCAAGTGTGTGTGTGTGTGTGTGTGTGTGTGTGTGTTTTCTTTAACCTGCCTTCGTTGTATACAGGATTTTGTCTAATCTGTTAAACCACATAAACGGAGACAGACAGACAGACAGACAGACAGACAGACAGACACAGACAGACAGACAGACAGACATACCAGTCATTCACAAATTTCAATAATACTACTACTATTAATACTAATAATAATAATACAATAACAATTACTACTACTACTACCACTACTACTACTACCACTACTACCACTACCACCACCACAACACAAAATTCTACTCACCGACTGTAAATAAAATGTTCTCAGTAGACAGCCACTTACATCCTTCCAGTCAATCCTTTGATCAATTTGCCTTCAGGACTCATCAATCTACGTAGGACTCCCCGTAACTTGGCGTAGAAGGATGTAAGGATGGCGTAATGACCCTGTTCTTCTGTGGGGGAGGGAGGTGGTGATGATGAACAAGAACACTGGTTCAAATGTTCTGTTCTTTAAGTTTTTTCTTCAATTTTTTTTCTGCAGTATTGGTGTATTGTTAAAATTGTTCACATTTGTTCATCACGATTCTGTTCACTATTGTTCTCTTACACTTGTTCTTACGGTTGTTCTTTAAAGTTTTCTGTAAGTAATGAAAAAGTTCTTAACTGTACATTGCTTTCTTTTTTTGTTCAAATCATTCCGAATATGTTCACACAATTGTTATTATGAATGCGTTATGTTCTCTTCACTCTGTTCTCCATGTTCTCTACAATGAAGTGTTCTTACTTTCCTTCAGTGAGTTATAATATAACAAAGTTATTTTGTTCTCTATAACACTCGGTCTTTTAAGAGGCTGTTCTTTAAGTCATGTTATTGTCTCAAGCAGAACAAACTCTATTTCGGAGATGTTATTGAGAGAGAGAGAGAGAGAGAGAGAGAGAGAGAGAGAGAGAGAGAGAGAGAGAGAGAGAGAGAGAGAGAGAGAGATTTCATACACAAACCCTAATTTAATTCTACTACTACAACAACAACAACAACAACTACCACTACTACTACAAAAACCTTTTACAAATTTTGTCTCCGATAATTTGTCCGTAAACTATTATTTCCGGGTTTGGTTAATGAACTCTCCATTCTTTTCAACTTTTGGTCAACTATTTCACATCATTGGTCTCTTTTTTTTTGTGTTATTCCGTCTCTTTCTCTCTGTGTCTTTCTTTTCCCATCTATCTTTCTCTCTCTCTCACTTTCTCTCCCCTTTTCTCCATTCATATATATTTACCCAACTCCACAACACATCTTTCATCTCTTCAAAAGACTAACACACTTCGTCTCTCAGAACCAAAGTGAAATCTCTTAACACTACATCAAATCTTATCATCTCAAATATTTTTTTTCATATAAATTTCTTCCTCAAAATCGAAAATAAAAAGTTAAAAAATATATTCGTAACTTTTTTTTTAATATTTCCGAACGATTATTAAAGCCTCGAGGTTATTAATTTAATATTTTTGTGTATATTTCCCCCAGCGATTATTTATATTGTTGACGTTAAATTTTTTCTAAGGAGAGTAGAAATAAAATAGTCGTCTCTTGCCTCTTCGCGCCTCAGTGGTTTCCGTGTAGGATTTGACGCTCAGGTCTTGTTATTTTGTGACTCGGGTTTAATATTATTATTTTTTTCTGAGTAGTATCTTGATATTATTACTATTGATATTTTATTGATGGTTATTTGGTTATAGGTGATATGCATATACGTTTCTCAACACATGGACGCTAACACATACATACTGTACACACACACACAGACTTAACGTAAATAACTAACTTCCTTTATACCCCCCTTGGAAGTTAAGGGATTATCACGCTGTTGTCTGTCAATCTATCTATCTATCAGTCTGTTTGTCTCTCTCTAGTCCTCTATCTCTCCATATCTATCTTATCTTCTATACAATATTAGACATCTTCGCTATGGTAGAGGCCTCACAAGGTCCTGGTGTAGTGGTAGTTGCACTTTGAGCCAATTGCAACATTACATCAACCGCTATTGCAACATCCTGTGTATCACCACCAGCCGCACGTGTAGACATACATACATACATACATACATACATACGTACATACATATATACATACATAGAGATAATTGTGTGTCGGTGTTTGAAATAATAATAATAATAATAATAATAATAATAATAATATAAATTGGTCAAAAAAATCTATCAATAGAGCATTATGATAGATCTGGTTCTATTGAAGTTCTGAAAATTAGTATTAGCGATTCCATAGGTTAGTAGATGCGTCTTGCTGGTTAACCGTTTAGAAATAGCGGTTCTAATCAGCTACTAGTTGGAAATTGCGGTTCTGCCAGTTAAGCAATTAGAGTTACCGGTTCTAAATAGTTAATCAATTGGATAATTTGGGTTCTACTACATGGCTTGTTAGGAGTCTCGGCTCTGGTAATTTGAGGTCACGGTTCTATTCGATCCAATGTGCGGTTCTTACATTTGTCGGTTTATTAGTAACAAGCCGCGGTTCTACAGGTGCCCGTCCTTTATTGACAGGCGCGGTTCTACCCTGACATATACAGGTTAGAGGAGATGGTTCTTTGGTTCTATCAAGCACAATACACGGTTCTACCAGAAGGCGAACCGATTGTGCCATTAAATACATACGCGGTTCGATTAGTGAGGGCTTTGGTTCCATTATATACGCACCGCGGTTCCACTGATAACAAGGCAACTTTATCAACTAAGACTAGAAAGAATGGTTCCACTCGTTAACAACCGCGGTTCTAACACTTATTAGACGAGGTTCCACAAATCAGTAATGCGGTTCTACTCCATAACCGCAGCAACTCCTATACCGCTCAGCAACTGCGGTTCACTTATAAGAAAGTCTTGATATGCCACTCAAGAACCGCAGTTCCACCAATCAGAGAAGCGGAATAACCTGAAAAATCACGGTTCCACCAATTAGAAGCTTTCAGTTTGTACGTCCACCAATAATACGGTTTGTTTTACCACAGAATTCACGGTTCCACCAATCAAAGGGCCTCAGTTTGTGGTCCTACTGAGGGAGATTCAGTTTACGGTTCCATTAATTAGAAGAATCGCCTTACCAACTAAGGAACCGCAGTTGCACTAATCACAAGTTCTCAATTTTACGATTCCACCAATTAACACAAAACGGTTCCACCAAAATAAAAAATAAACTTCAATTTACCACTAAAAACCAAACCCACTGTTGAGCCAATCAGGAGGCGTGGTTTTAAACACTCAATGGAGAAGCAATTTCACCACTCAAAGGGATGCGGTTCGACCAGTTAGGAAGAGCGGAGAAAGGGACGTGTATACCCAACCCTGTCTGGTCGGTAACTGAGGGGAGGAGACTAAAGGAGGTTGGGTGGACGAGGGGAAGGGATGGTTGGCTGGCTGACTGAGACCTCTGTTTCGATTCACCACCACCCCGGGATTCTCAAAAACAGTCGGAAGATAAAATAACTATAACGTATCCTTAACTAGCTCTTATAAGTTACGACATAAAGTTAAGAGTCTTAAAAAACAAAAAACCTCAGGTAAAATAATAGTCTCCCAGGTTGTGTTAAAATAGTATCTTAATGTTCTTTTAATTTACGACAAAAAAAATAGATTCTCAAAAGTTCGTAAGTTTTTTTTTCACTATTTGACGTAAAAGATGATTTTTTTTTTAAGTTAAGGTTTAGTTTATATGTAATTTTAACGCCAATTTCGTCTTTATGATTTTATTGTTTCAAACTTATGTGAGTTAGATACGAGTTAACACACACACACACACACACACACACACACACCTTCAGTCAGGCTAAATATAGTGTACAAGTAACAGTAGACGTAACACAGCACCAAGAGTAACAATTAAGTAACATCAACCCAACAAGTACAGCAACACTACAACACCTACAGTACACAACAACAACACTGACAAAAACAATAATAACAAATATAACAAAAACACAACAAAATAAAAACAACAATAACAACAAAACAATAACAACAAAACAATAACAACAACATTACAACAACAACAACATGAAACCAAAACAGTATCAAGACCTTTCGATGCTTGTCCACTACACACCAGATTAACGAGGTTAACTGAGGAGAGAGGGAGGGGGGAGGGAAGGAAAGAGGGGAGGAGGGGAGGGAGGGAAAGAGGGAAGGGAAGTGAGAGAAAGGTCACTGTATAAAACCTTCCCTTCATTGGTCACCAGGATAATATTAGATCTTAGTAACCTTATAACCACCCCCCTTCCCCTCACCCCTTCCCCTCACCCCCTTCCCCTCACCCCCTTCCCCTCACCTCCCTCCCCTCACCCTCTCAGATGGCCGTATATGTCGGAAGATAATTTTTTACCTTTTCTAATTGACTGTGAAGTAACATGGTGATGATGATTAGTATAGAGACAGACAGACAGACAGACAAGCAGACAAGCAGACAGACAGGCAGACAAGCAGACAGGCAGACAAGCAGACAGGCATGTGAGGGAAGGAAGCAGGGAAGAGGGATGAGAGAATAAAAGGAGGAGGAAAAAGATGGAGAGCTGAGGGCTGGTAAAGGAGTGAGGGGAGGGAGGGAGGAGGAGGAGGGATGAGGGAGGGAGGAAGGGAGGGAAGGAATGAAGGAGGAAGGAGGGAGGGAGGGAGGGAGGGAGAGAGAAGGAAGGAGGAGGGGAGGGAGGGAGGGAGGGAGTGAGGGGAGGAGGAGGGAGGGAGAGAGGGGAGGAGAGAGGGAAGGAAGGAGGGAGGGAGGAAGGAGGGAGGAGGGAGGGAGAAGGAGGGGAGGGAGGGAGGAGGGAGGGAGAGAGGAGGGAGGGAGGGAGGGAGAGAGAGAGGAAGGAAGGAGGGGAGGGAGGGAAGGAGGAGGAAAGAGAGGGAAGAAGGAGGAGGGAGGAGAGAGGAAGGAAGGAGGGAGGGAGGGAGGAGGGAGGGAGGAGGAGGAGGGGAGGAGGAGGGCGAGGGAGGGAAGGAGGAGGAGGAGGGAGAGAGGGAAGAAAAAGAGGAGGGAGGGAGGGAGGAAAGGAGGAGGAGGGAGGAGAGGGGAAGGAAGGAGGAGGGAGGAGGAAGGGAGGGAGGGAGAGAGGGAGGGAGGGACGGAGGGAGGGAGGGAGGGAGGGAAGATTAGTAGGAGTTTGGAAAGAAGAAAGAATGAAGGACAAAGACAAACAGAGAGAGCTTAAGAGAGACAGAGAGACTAAGAGAGAGACAGAGAGAGACTGAGAGAGAGAGAGAGGGAGAGAGGGTGTGGGTGTCTCAATATCCTGGTGTGAAGTGTTTCTACATAGTGGCACCATAAGCACTATCAACTTAATGACGCAGGTACACCACTCAACCACCTTAATGACGCAGGTACTCCACTCCACGACCTTCCTCACCCCGTAGACAAACAACCAGGTAATCTTTAGAGGTCGTCAGGCCAGGTACACACTGTGGCATATTGTGTATACTCTACGGCTCGAAATAATTATGTAACCTTTTGAGGATGGTGGTTTAGCCCTTTGAGGACGATATTTTAACCCTTTGAGGATAATTTAGCCCTTTGAGAATGGTGTTTTAACCCTTTGAGGACGATATTTTAACCCTTTGAGGATAATTTAACCCTTTGAGGATGGTGTTTTAACCCTTTGAGGATAATTTAACCCTTTGAGGATGGTGGTTTAGCCCTTTGACGACGATATTTTAACCCTTTGAGGATAATTTAACCCTTTGAGGATGGTGTTTTAACCCTTTGAGGATAATTTAACCCTTTGAGGATGGTGTTTTAACCCTTTGAGGACGATATTTTACCCTTTGAGGATAATTTAACCCTTTGAGGATGGTGTTTTAACCCTTTGAGGACGATATTTTACCCTTTGAGGACGATAACTTAAGACTCCAGGATTCAAAGGGTTAAAATACTAATGCCCCAAATCCTGTTATTGACTTTCCTGTCGAGTCCACTGAAGGCATGATGTGTTATGTGTTAGTAACATTCACGATATCACGCCTATGTATCCTGCTGAAAGACGATATTACACGAGCTCATGTATTTTATTAACAGGAAAACTCTCTCTCTCTCTCTCTCTCTCTCTCTCTCTCTCTCTCTCTCTCTCTCACAACTGTTTCATAACCTACAACTATCAGTAATAACCTTCGCAAAAACAACATCTCGACTTAATTAGATATCTACGAATTACTTGTTGTTCAAAGCTATAGTAGTGTTAACATGATATATCAACTCGTTACTTGGTGTTCCTTCGTTAAGTGTATCATGTTCACCATCTTGTTATTGTACGGAGAGAGAGAGAGAGTGATGGATGGATAGGATATATATATATATATATATATATATATATATATATATATATATATATATATATATATATATATATATATATATATATATATATATATATATATATATATATATATATATACAAAAAATACTGTATATAGAGAAATAGAGAGAAAGAGAACAACAGAGAGAGATAGAGAGAAAAGAGAGAGACAGAGACAGCGAGAGACATAATAGGAATATAAGGTAACAATATAGGACTCCCAAGTACCAGTATGTACCATTGGAGAAGGTTAAAGTGTGTTGTGTGTACTTAGTGAAGAGAGAAAGTGCGTTCTATAATATAAATAAGGACCTAAAGTGTGTTCTGTGTCAGAGATAAGGACCTAAAGTGTGTTCTATGTCAGAGATAAGGAACTAGAGTGTGTTCTATGTCAGAGATAAGGACCTAGAGTTTGTTCTCAGTCATTAGATGAGATGGAAGTGTGTTCAGCATCATTAAGGATTCTGGGGAGAGGGGAGAGGGGTGGGGAGAGGGATGGGTAAGGAGAGGGGAGAGGGATGGGTAAGGAGAGGGGAGAGGTGTGGGGAGTGGTGGGGATAGAGGAGGTAAAACGTGCCCAGCATTACCTTAGTAGGATCGAAAAAAGGGCACTTGTTTGTGGCACCTCTCAAACCCCAGTAGTAGTGCCATGATTAGAGTGCCAGTGTAGAGGGTGCCACAATACCACCCTTCAAAGGCGTCTGTCAGAGGGAGGGAAGGAAGGAGGGAGGGAAGGGAAGGGAGGGTAAGAGGGTGTGTGTGTGTAGAGTGTTCCGCTGACAACAACAGGCTCACTATATGTAATGAACTGACCAGATTCTCGAAATGATCATAAAGTTGTTGGTTATGTGCATATTTTTTCAGTCTGTCTGTATTTTGTAATTCTTTTTCATCTTAGTAGCTGGAAGAGGATGAGGAGGAGGGGAGGGGATGGGATGGGGAGGGGGAAGGAGGGTGAGAAAGAGGAGGTGCTGGTGGTAGAAGAGGATATGAGAAGGGAAGAGGAAGGAAGGAAGGAAGGAAGGAAGGAGAATAAAGGTGTAGGAGGGAGAGAATAGGAGGATAATATGTACAAGCAGAGGAGGAGGAGTGTAAAGAAGGAAAAGAAAGGTAAGTAGGAGAGAAGGCAGGAGGGGGCGACGGAGGAGCAGAAGAGGAGGAGGAAGAAGAAATCCCAATACAGTTCTGTGGGATTCCAATTAGTTTCCTTAGGTCAAGAGTCTCAGTACAACACCACACGACACCACACAACACCACACAACACCACACAACACCACACAACACCACACCACACAACACACACGTGAGACGTGACTCTTCAATGGGCAAAAAAAAAAATTGATCATCAAAAAAAACTAAAAATTCGAACTTAAGAACTACTTCCCTCCTTCCTCCTTTCCCCTTCTCTTTCTCCCCTTCCTCTCCCCTCCCTCTCTCCCCCTCTCTACCCTCTTCATACCCCCCTCCCTCAACAGCCTCCCTCTGTTAACTTACCGAGTTCTGTGAAATGCCAGTCCACCTTCACTTTTGGTACCTATGTATGTATGTATGTATGTATGTATGTATGTATGTATGTATGTATGTATCATGTATGTATGTATGTATGTATGTATGTATGTATGTATGTATGTATGTATGTATGTATGTATGTTCACAAGGTTAATATTGTATTTTGTATGTATATTAGTAAATACTGTACAACACTTATACAAGATTATACATACATACATACATAAAACAGATCTTCCACTACTGTTGGAAGAAGATTAGAGAGAGAGAGAGAGAGAGAGAGAGAGAGAGAACGCCCATGACCTTCCCGACTTAAGGAGGCAACCCACTTCCGTTTATCTTAGCCAACACCCCAGAGGTCAAGTAAGGTCAAGAGGGGTTGTTGTAGCTGCCCCCCCAGAGATCCTGTGAGTAGTACCCCCAGAAATTACGAGAAACGATGAGAGAGAGAGAGAGAGAGAGAAAAAAAAATAAAAGTGAGAAAGAGAGACTAGGAGGAGTCTCTCTCTCTCTCTCTCTCTCTCTCTCTCTCGTAGATAAACAACTCGTCCACACTAAATGAATCGTAAAACCAACTTACGTGATCGTCTGTCAAGTGTGTTCTTAAGCTGTTGCGGAAGAGGGAGAGGGAGAGGGAGGGGAGAGGGGAGGGGCGAGGGGCGAGGGGGAGGGGGCGAGGGAGAGGGGCGAGGGAGAAAGGGGCAGGGAGAGGGGTGAGGGGAGGGGAGAGGGGAGAGGGAGAGGGGGCGGGGGAGAGGGGGCGAGGGGAGGGGGAGAGGGGAGAGGGGGGAGAGGGGCGGGGAGGGCTGGGGAGGGAGATGGGAGAGGGGGGCGGGGAGAGGGGCGGGGAGAGGGGGCAGGGAGGGAGGGAGAGAGGGAGAAGGAGAGAGATATTGTAAGAGATAGAGAGAACCAATCAACCGCTATCGTAACTACCACCAGCATCACTACTACCAGCACCACTACCACCATTCCACCACTACTACTACTACCATCCCCCTTTCATCACCACCACTACCACAACCACCAACCTCGCTTATACAACCCGGATCATTCATGTTAAAAGAATTTCCTTTATAATTCAGGATGATCCTCGCTGTCACCCGCCTAATTTTAGCTTCAACAACTATATTCATAGCTGTAAGGGAGCATTGTAGCTTTATTTCTTAGCTGTTGGGTTAGTAGTAGTAGTAATAGTGGTAGTAGTAGTAGTAATAGTGGTAGTGGTAGTAGCCTCCTTCTCCTCCTCCCTTCCCTTCCTATCTACAACCCTTTCTCTCTGTCTCTCTCTCTGTCTCTCTCTCTCTGTCTCTCTCTCTCTCTCTCTCTCTGTCTCTCTCTCTCTCTCTCTCTCTCTCTCTCTCTCTCTCTCTCTCTCTCTCTCTCTCTCTCTCTCTTTTCTCTCTCTCTCTCTCTCTCTCTCTCTCTCTCTCTCTCTCTCTGTCTCTCTCTCTCTCTCTCTCTCTCTCTGTCTCTCTCTCTTTCTCTCATTAATCCACATCTCTGAACTCTATTCCCAATTCATCACACTAATGGGCTTAATCTCTGTTTCTCATCTCATACATATATTCATTGGGATGAGGAACCAGCGCCTGGATTTTATTTACTCAACGCAATACTTATGTTTTCGTTCGGCTACAATGCATGATGAATGCGTTCGTGAGCGTAGTGCGTCAGGAGCCATAAATATTTACCCTTTGTCTAAATAACGTGGGGTCTAGTTTATTATTCTATTGTGTAAATGTAACGGGAATTATCATCACCTCCTTTATGAACGCTTGACGATATTCTCACCGGGTGATTTATCGGAGAAAAATACAAGTGAATCAGGAACTGTTCCGCCATCAAGAGCTTCTTTGACTGGTACTGGTACCAAAGGAGAGCTGATGGTCGCTGATTGGCTGGCGATGAGTGACGTCAGCATTACAATGACTCCCTTATTGGTCGGCGCTTATGAATCGGAGCTCTTACACGCATTCTAATTCAGACGATTCTTGTGAATTATATAAAAATGGCGGTATTTTTCGTAGATTTTTTTTAAGATATAAAAATACAGTTGCGTGTCAATAAGAAAAACAAAACCTTTTTTATATCAACCAGATAATACAACATTAAGCCAGGCTATGTTGGGTTAGTCCACGGAAGCATAAACTGACTCTCTGTTCGGCCGCCAACGCAGGACAAGTCAGGACCATCGTGGTGAAATTTTACTCTATAATTACGTGTCTATAACTCTTGACTTGAAATTAGTGCCCTTAATCAGTGCCTACTGGTCCGTGCCCTGTAATCCGGGTTTCTCCACGGTTTGTATTCAGAAAGAGAGTAACTTTTATCACATCTTACTTGTTTCAAACGTCCACTATAGATCAATTAATTCCGTATTATGAAAAAGATATTTTAACCTCCTTAATTAATGTCCCTGTTAACATGGACACACGTAGCCTCAGTAACTCGTAGGGTAAAATTCTCTCAAGTTCCCAACATCTGAGAGCCTCACACAGGGACCAAAACACGGTAGCCAAAAAATTACATCAAAATTAAACTGAGACTCTACACCTTATAAACTTGCCGCTGTAGGTTTTTTCATCTCCAATTGCATGAGACATTATTTATCTCCGGAACCTTTTGAGAGACTTAAGGCTCCTGTTTCAGTGAGAGAGAGAGAGAGAGAGAGAGAGACTTGATTTTGGTCGAGAGTCTTGGTGTAAAATTGACGCCATTTGTGTGTGTGTGAGGCAGACAGTTCAGGATGAGGAAGGATTATTTTGACTAATCTTTTGAGAAGTTGTCCTTGACCATAAATAGGGGTGACATGGGGAAGGGAGGGTAATGGGGAGGGGAGGGACGATAATAGGGAGGGGAGATGGAAATATGGGAGACGAGGGAGGAAGGAGGAGAAAATGGGGGAGAGATGAGAGTTTATGAGAGTGAGAGAGAGAGAAGATTAGGAGGTAGGAGATGGGAGTTTGGGAGGGGGGAGGGAGGGGGCGGGAGGGGGCGGAGGGCTAGGGAGGAGATAGGAATTTGTGTTGTAAAGATCTCACCTCCTTTCATGACCTGCGTGGCACTAAGGAATGCCAACGGCCACAGTGCCACGACATAACTAAACTAAGACTGACTCCTAAATAAAGTTATTAAAATATAACTATGTAACTCAACCACTAGCACGCGTCAGCCCAGAGCCAGGTGGGTGGGTGGGTCGGTGGGTGGGTGGGTGTGAGGTGGGTGGGTGGGTATAATCTGAGGTAGTACAAGTAGTTCAGTACAGGAAGGGTCGTAGTGTTTGACCCGATGACGTCACTGTGACTTAAGGTGACGTCACTGGTTTCTTTGGGGATATAAAGTTAACATGTTTTTTCAATATAGACAGACAGACAGACAGACAGACAGACAGACAGACAGACAGACAGGTAAGTAACTAAGCAAAAATAAAGTTAAATAGATTAATAAATAGATCAATATACATTACTCTCTCTCTCTCTCTCTCTCTCTCTCTCTCTCACCCCTTCGCTTACACTTGCCTTATAAGGAAAGATTTTCGTCAAGGAATAATTCTTGTCTTGTGTTGAAGGAACTTATTGTCTGTGTGTGTGTTAAGCAACAACGTATGTCTGTGTGTGTGTCTCAGCGCGTGTGTGTATATTGACTACTTTTACGTGTACTGTATATATGTTTAATTGCCAGCTTTGTTGTATATATATATATATATATATATATATATATATATATATATATATATATATATATATATATATATATATATATATATATGTGAGTGTGTGTGTGTGTGTGCGTGTGTGTTCATAAGAATCATACACTCATATATGTACACCTGACGCACATGCATGTACGTCTGAGTTGTGTGTGCGTCTGTGTGTGTGTGTTACAAGAATAGATGTTGTTCTTCTGTGTGTTACTCTCCTCCCTCATCCTCAGGTCTGCGTACATGTGCCTGGGAACCTCTTACTATCATACCAAATCATACTACCACCATCATACCAATCATATACACTATAACTCACCAATTACCACATCAACTCATCACCATCACTAAGTCATCAAAACAGCAAGTCACCCACAACAGCAATCATCGCAGACTACCAATCACCACCACTATCACTCATCACCACTATAGCCGTCATGCTTGCATTACCACCATCAACTACCACCATCACCACCACAACTACCACCATCACCACCACAACTACCACCATCACCACCACAACTACCACCATCCACCACCACACAACTACCACACCATCACCACCACAACTACCACCATCACCACCACAACTACCACCATCACCACCACAACTACCACCATCACCACCACAACTACCACCATCACCACCACAACTACCATCACCTTAAAAAACACAGGGAGATAGAGAAATAAAGAGAGAGGTAAATAAAGAGAAAGAGAGATAGAGATAGAAAGACAGAGAGAAGATAGACAGAAAGAGCAGCAGGGGGAGTGCAGTGTAATGGCTACCGGAGATTGGTCGGCTCCCAAGTGTACACCATCAAGTGTGTGTGTGTGTGTGTGTGTGTGTGTGTGTGTGTGTGTGTGTGTGTGTGCTTGAATATGATAAATAACTTTCTATACATTATGTTTCGCAACCAGACAAACACACAGACAAACACAGACATGCAACACAGACACACACACAGACACACAACACAGACACGCAACACAGAAAACACGTAAACAAATCCAGCAGTCAATTTTCCACCAATCACATTACAGATCTAACAAAATATTCCACCAATCATATTCCAGGTGAAGTATAATAACATGTTACGTGGGCGCCTCTCATTGGTGGAGATAACGATGACGTTTGTGTACACTCTCAACCAATCAGGATGCCGCTTTTTCCAGGAATTTCTCTTCTTCCATCTTTACGGAAATATTAGTACCACACACACACACACACACACACACACACACACAATCGCGTCTGGTATTGAATTTCGATACCAACAGAACCACTCGAGTCATTGAACAAGCCGACGGCCATTTAAATTGTGAAAGAAAATAAATAATCTTATATAACTCATTAACTTTTTTTCCTTTACCCACAAAAAAAAACAGACGAACGAGATGGTTTGATTTTGATTTAATAACAAGAGAGGAAATTGTAGGAAAGAGAGAGAGAGAGAGAGAGACTTGCACATTTCATCAGAGTATTGTGCTATAGTGATGAAATATGCATGATCCTCTCTCTCTCTCTCTCTCTCTCTCCATCGATCTATCAATCAATCAATTAGTCTATCTGTGTGGCTGCCCTGGCGTCCGATTTGCCTGCCTGATACACGTTTTGTTTTCACTGTTGCGTTACCAGAGCGGAAGAGATCGTCTTACACTGACACTATTATCGTTCCGTTTGTTGACCTTTTTCGCAATATTGGCGGCGTCTTTACAGCTCGGGGTGTGTTCGTTTCTAGTTTATGATCTAATGAGAAGAGTTGGGCGTGAAGAGAGGAAGAGGAGGGAGGAAGAAGAGGAAGGGGAGGAAGGGAAGAAATAGAAAAAAAAAGAAAGTGGAGGTGGTAGAGGAGAAGGAAAGGAAAGAGGAAGGGAAGAAGAGAACTATTTATGATCTAATGAGAAGAGTGGCTGTGAGGAGAGGAAGAGGAAGGGGGAAAGAGAACGAGAAGAAGAGAACAAAAGAGAACGAGGAGGAAGAAGACGAGAGAGAAAAAAAGAAAGACAAGAAGAGAATGATCAATTTCTCTATCTCTCTCTCTCTCTCTCTTTACAGACTTGAATTGATGGAATTTCAATTTAGGTTTTAATGAGATGAGTGAGAGAGAGGAAGGGTGAAGGAGGAGGGGTGAGGAGGGGGAGAGGGGTGTAGCGGCGGGATCTCAGGTGGGCGAAGATGGTGATGATGAGGATGGTGTGGCAGCATTGTTCATAACCTCTGTACCTCTGATTTTTGTCGAGTCCTAATTTAAGAGTTAATGAATAGTGAGTTGAATAGGATGGATAGATAGATAGATAGATAGATAGATAGATAGATAGATATCAAAACTATGTTATCTATCAATCTATTCAGTATTACTTTATAAATCTGTTTAATAGGATATGATTTTGAGACAGAACAACAGAGAGAGAGAGAGAGAGAGAGAGAGAGAGAGCATCTGCCAACTTGAAGAATTATTTAATGAAATGCACGAGGGGGAGAGAAGGAAGGCAACTGATAAATGAAGATACTAGGGGTAGGGGGAGAGAGATAGAGAGACAGACAGACAAACAGACAAAAATAATGGAGTTCCAGGTAATTATTTTGTTTTCGTCTTCATGAATTGGATTTAATTTAGCATCACTTTTTTTTATTGTCACTAGACTTCAAAGGTAATCTCTCTCTCTCTCTCTCTCTCTCTCTCTCTCTCTCTCTCTCTCTCTCAACAAAGCCATGAATTGTAGCCACTTGAAACTTGTGAACTGAAGCGTTGACTCCGCTATCGTTTCCTGCTTACCAACACAACACCCGAGAACATCAAGACTAACACAGCTGCATGTTAGCTGAGAGTAGCTGAGGTAGCTGAGGGTTGCTGCTAGGGTTAGGAGGGAGGGAGAGAGGAAGGGAGAGAGGAAGGAGAGAAGGTTTGGGTTATGTCCTTTCCTTATCCCTCCCAGTATTGTATTTCGTCTCTCTCTCTCTCTCTCTCTCTCTCTCTCTCTCTCTCTCTCTCTCTCTCTCTCTCTACTTTCCTTCCATTAACTTTCTTTTCCATTTTTTCTTCACGCTCATATCCTTATTTCTTATTTCCCTCTCCCATCATTCTCGCACACACCTCATTCTTTTCACTCCTTATTCTCTCACTCTTTCGCTCCTTATTCCCTCACCTCTCACCCGTCACCCCTCACCTCTCACTCTCTCACCCGTCACCCTCACCTCTCACTCTCTCACCGTCACTCCCTCACCCGTCACCCCCTCACCCCTCACCCCTCACCCCTCAATGATGGTGTCCCATTTCCTCTACTTTTCCTGCGGCTATTCGCTCTCACGCCCCTTTCTACCACGCTTTTTCCCCCTTCTCTCCCCTCACCTACCCTTCTTTCTCCCTCTTCTCCCCTCTCCCCTTCCCCATTCTCTCCCCAAAATAGTTTACTTAGCATTGATCTGCCCAGTGGTTGTCCGGCCTCTCCTCGAAGACACACAACCCAGAGACGTGACCACCTGCGCAGTGAGATGTTGTTTTGTCTCAGCGCGGGCGTGTGGGCGTGTTGTGAGCAGCTTAAGGCTATAGACCCTGATTACTACGACCTCTGGTTATCGCTGACATGTGGTGGTCGTGATTTTTGTGATAATTATTCCTTGTATCATGTTGAAGACCTTGTCCACACACACACACACACACACACACACACACACACACACACACACACACACACACACACACACCACGTATCCTGTAATTCGATCATGTCCTGCTAATGTACCCTACAATTCAATCATGCCAGCCCCCCTACAATTCATTCACATTAACCTAACCTAATCAACATTCACAGGACATTCTATAAGTCAGTTTATGTCCATCTTGTTAGTTTGTCTTGGTTCTGTCTTGTCAGGAGTCAAGATTTCTCGTATATCCTTGATGAGACTAAGAGGGTGTTTGAGTGTTTATTATTATTATTATTATTATTATTATTATTATTATTATTATTATTATTATTATTACTATTATTATTATTATTATTATTACTATTATTGATGGAGGGGAGGAGGGAGGAGAGTCTTGCAGGGGAGAGGAGGAGATGGAGGAAAGGCAAAGGAAGGGATGGAGGGTAGGGAGGAGGGTGGAAGGAGAGATAAAGGGAGAAGGGAGAGGAAGGAGAGGGGAGGACGGGTAGAGGAAGGTTCTCCAGTATGTAAACAAAGCATTGAATTATGGGTCATTCTGGGTCACCCTGAGAGACTGTAAACACGGGGACAGGATGTGGTTAACGCCTCCCCCCTCCGCCCCACTCACCCCCTCTCCCCTCCTCCCTCCCCCATTGTCACTCCTGCACCTCTATCACCCCACCCCATCACCGTCACCCCCCCTACTCAACCTAACCTAACCCAGACCCTATCAACTTCTGTGGGAGAAAGAAGGAAGGAAGGAAGGAAGGAGAACATTATATAAAGAAAGACAACAATGCATAAACTAATAAATAGGAGAGATAAACGGATAAACAGACGTACACACAAACAACTCTGAACACGATATAAAGTGAATCATCTTTCATTTTATATTGTATCTTCTTCTTCTTCTTCTTCTTCTTCTTCTCTCCGATTACTGCTCTCTTTCTTTACACTCCTCCACCTCCTCCTCCCCACCCCTCCTGCCTCCTCCTCCTCCACCTTCTCTTGCTCCACCTCCTCCTCCACCTCCCTCCTCCTCCTCCTCCTCCTCCCCTCCTCCCTCCTCCTCTCCTCCTCCACCTCCTCCTCCACCTCCTCCTCCCTCCTCCTCCTCCTCCCCACCTCTTCCACCTCCTCCTCCACCTCCTCCTCCACCTCCTCCTCCTCCCTCTCCCCCTCCTCCCTCTCCTCTCCTCCTCCCCCCCTCCTCCACCTCCTCCTCCACCTCCTCCTCCACCTCCTCCTCCTCCACCTCCTCCACCTCCTCCTCCTCCTCCTCCACCACCTCTTCCACCTCCTCCTCCACCTCCTCCTCCTCCACCTCTCAACAGACAGTAGGTCAGTTTGTTGGTGAGCATAAGTTTGTTTGACCATCTGTCAGCGGACCAGTAGACACAAACAATCGCACATGCAGGTGGCCACACACACACACACACACACACACACACACACACACACACACACACACACACACACACAGAGGCTATATTTAGGGGTGTGATTGTGGTATGTGTGTTCCTAGTGACTTATTACTCCGACGTGTGTGTGTGTGTGTGTGTGTGTACTTGAGCAAATGTATGTACGTATATGTGTGTATAAGTGTGTGTGTGTACGAGTGAGTGTGTGTGTACGTATAAGTGTATGTACGTGTGATCGTGAGAGAACAAGGGTGACCTCTTTAAATACACTACTTAACACTTGACTAGACGATATACCCTTAGACACACCCTAACATAACACCCTAACACTCAGACACACCCTAACACTTGGACACACCCTAACACTCGAACACACCTAACACTTAACACACCTAACATAACACCCTAACACTCGAACACACTAACTTAACACACTAACTCCACCTAACACTCAGAACACACCCTAACACTCGAACACACCTAACACTTGAACACACCCTAACACTCGAACACACCTAACTGAACACACTAACACTCGAACACACCTAACACTTGAACACACCTAACACTTGAGTGGGTATGTATTTATTTAAGAGGCGAATCAATCCCTTAATATAACAGCTGTAATAAATACTCACCCTAACGCTTAAGTCAGGGTGATGATTTAGGGAGAGAGAGGGGGGGGCAAGGGAGGAGAGGGAAGAGGAAATAGGGAGGGAGGGATGATGGAGAGAGGATAGGCAGGAGGGAGAGAGAGGAGAAGGTGAGGGATAGAGAGAGTAGAGGGAGAATAAAAAAGGGAGATACATAGCCAAGGGAGAAACACTCACATAGAAGAGAGACACACAGGGAGAAGACCTAACCCTCCCTGGAATACTCTCCCTTAACTCACCCTCCCTAATATCCTATACACCCTTAATCTGGAGTTGCTGATACATAAGCAGACATTACCGCTTGGGAGGGAGGTATAATGAGGTCTTGAGGGAGGAGGGAGATAAGGAGGGTAGGTAGGAGGGAGTGGGGTAGGGAGGAGGAGGGCAGGAGGAGGGTGGGAGGGAGGGAGGAGGGAGGAGGGAGGAGGGAGGGAGGGCAGGGAGGAGGGGGGAGGAGGAGGAAGGAAGGAAGGGAGGAGGAGGAGGAGGGAGGGAGGAAGGGAGGGCAGGGGAGGAGGAGGGGTGGGGAGGAGGGAGGAATGAGGATACGCAAGGGAGAAGGGTGAAGCCTCCCTGTGATAACCTCCCTGGTTGAGAGTCAAAACACCTTATGAGACGACCCATTGTGTGTGTGTGTGTGTGTGTGAGACCCCTCGGTGTTGGGGAGTCAGTGGCCACTTGGGTATAAAATAGGGGTCATGTGGCCATCTTAAAATAGGATCTGGCCACCAAATTAGGGAGTGGGGAGATGTTTGGGGAGATAACCCATTTCGTTTAAATAAATTGGGGTGATTAGACCTTTGAACGTATAAAATAGGGGAAAATAGGCCTAAAACGTCATATAATAGGGAAAATGAGCCTATTACATCATATAATAGTGGTGGCAGGCCAATTAAACAACACAACATCTCAGCAAAAACAAACTAAAGATTCTATTTATATTTCAAAACTCCTTCTTTTCCCCCAGGATGAAGGAGGTAGTACCAACACACACACACACACACACACACACACACACACACACACACACACAGAATGGCAGCGTGTGTTTGTTTTGTCGTTTGTAATATAATCTTCTTAATGACGTTGAGCTAAGGTAAGAGTCTTGTATATTGCAAATGAAACCTGAGATCACCTGAAGATTAGCCACCCTAATGTAAACTTACCTAATATTTATCTAATCTAACATCTCTCTCTCTCTCTCTCTCTCTCTCTCTCCCAGGACTCGGGGGAGGAAGGTAGTAACTGCTTCCTGTCATTGTGTTTACAGTCATTAAATGTGACCCAGAATGACCCATAACTTACTGTTTTGTTTATATATATAGAACTTCCTTTCCTTCCTTCCTTCCTTCCATCTTCCTTCCTTCCTCCCCCCCAAGGATATCATACATCGCCTTGAAGCAGACCGGAAGTGACGTCATAACCCCGGTCAAACTGTCTAAACTGACCGGCTAATGAGGGACATGCTGTCAAGGTTAGTGTTATAGTGGTGTGAGCAGACAGACAGAGAGACAGAGAAACAGAAACAGACAGACAGATAGATAGAGAGAGAGACAGAGAAACAGACAGACAGAGAGACAGAGAGACAGAGGGGGTATTTAAGAGAAAGAATGAAAAATGGAGAGAAACAAATAGAAAGAAAGAAAGAGAGATAGAGAGAGAGAGAGGTAGAGAAAACCAGACTAAAGCTTGATATATTCTCTCTCTCTCTCTCTCTCTCTCTCTCTCTCTCTCTCCCTTACATCAACAAGTGGTTCTGTTGACAGTGTCAGCACGTGGCCATGTTTACATCACCTCAGACAACAAAGGTGTCAAGAGGCTGACATATGACAGCTGTGTGGTGAGTACTGTCATAGTGGAGGTCTCTCTCTCTCTCTCTCTCTCTCTCTCTCTCTCTCTCTCTCTCTCTCTCTCTCTCTCTCAATTTGTTCATGACATATAGTTATTATAATTAGTAGATCTATCTATCTATCTATCTATCTATCTATCTATTTATCTATCTATCTAGTCAGTACTCAGAGCAAAATTCACAGGTCCTTTGTTTGTTTTGTGTTGTGAGGTGAAGAAAAGATTCAGAGGGTGTGCGAGGTAGGGGGTGAGGAGGAGTGAGGGGTGTGAGGAGGGAGAGGAAGGAGGAGGGAGTGGGGAGATGCATAATTTAAGGGGAAGAGACCACCCGCCCCACGTTTTCTTCTCTGAATTATTTTCTCTGTTGGGGTGTGGGAGACTATGCAATTACCTGCACAGAGAGAGAGAAGAGAGAGTGAGTGTGAGACAGAGGGGGGAGAGCTGACAGACATATACACAGTAATAAACAGAGGAAAGGACAGACAGACAGACAGACAGACACAATCATACACAGATCTCAACAAAGAATCCGTATTTATTATTATTATTATTATTATTATTATTATTACCTGTCTATATTTGTCCTACATGACCCATTATCTCACACAGGTAATATTACTGGCCAATTAACCTGATTAATTATGGTACCTGTTAGGGGAAGTTTAGGTGAGGGTATGCAAGAACTCTCTCTCTCTCTCTCTCTCTCCTCCTCCTCCTCCTCCTCGTTCCATACACCTATTAATTAAGCTCACCTTGTCTATGCTCTCCCTAATTTACCTCTCCCCTCCTTTAGTATCGTTATCCTATCTACGTTTCTCTCTCTCTCTCTCTCTCTCTCTCTCTCTCTCTCTCTCTCTCTCTCTCTCTCTCTCTCTCCAATTTTCAGGCAGAGCACCATATGTTTCTGGTGTGTCTATACCTATTGGCTCATGTGGTGTTGCATATAGAGACAGACAGACAGACAGACAGACAGACAGACAGACAGGCAGACAGACAATGAAGAAGACGGTTCAGACACTCTCAAATAAACATTACTTAATTGAATGACAACCACTTGTGAGATATATACTGTAGGTGTGTAGAGAGAGAGAAGAAAAAGAAGAGAGGCCTCGTTCGCATATAGTGTATCATGTGTCATATTTTTTTAGTTTTACGGAAACATTTTATAAACGACAAACTTTTTTATCATATATCCTTTATTTTGTTTTTTGTTTTGGGGCATCGCTGGTCTCTCTCTCTCTCTCTCTCTCTCTCTCTCACTCTCTCTCTCTCTCTCTCTCTCTCTCTCTCTCTCTCTCTCTCTCGTTTCAGTATTTCATTGGTTATTTCATTTTACCATTCTTAATCACTTCCCATTCTTCCCCCTCCTCCTCCTAATCCTTCCTCTCTTCCTCCTCCTCTTCCTCCTCCTTATCCTCCTCCTCATCTCTCTACTTTATATCATTTCTCTTAATCATATATTTTCTCCCTCTGTTCTCTCACTCCTCCCGAGAGATTTTCCTCCCTCATCTTATTTTCCTTTCAATCTTTCCACCTTCTCTTTGATCTCCTGTTCTTTACGCCATCTATTATCCTTCTCTGTAATCATCTTTTACTCTTCTTCCTTCCTTCTTTTATCATCATCCCTTTTCCTGGAACTCTTTATCATTATGTCTTCTACTTCCCCTTACGGAACTCTTGTAATCTCTCACTTATTCTATTCGTCATTGTTCTTCTTTTTCTATTTATCTCCCGTTTTCTTCAACCCACACATCTTAATACCGTTTTCTAAGACTCTCTATTGAAGCATTGCCTATTAACTAAGACTCTTGAAGTGTTTCCCATTTACTAACACTCTCTCCCTCCCCCATTCATTCCCCTTTCATTCGTATCAGTCAAATAACATCTTATCTTAATAAAACTCTAATTAAATCATTCTTAACAGATTCTCTCAACCTTTTGATGTAATGGGTATTATAATATTCTCCTAACTTCCCCGAATCTCCTTCAACTATGAGTCGTCAAATGCACTAATGTCTATACTCAGAGTTTACCAAGAACTAACAGAGAACTCACACGTGTGGGGGTCTCTGTAGCACACTGGCGTTAATTAAATTGTATTCATCGGTTTCTCAGCACACACACACACACATCTCACACATCTCAGCACACAAACACATCCCAGCCATTCCCTCATTAACTGCTATTCATTCCTGGAACTTCATCCCCACAGTAACAAGATCTTCACTTGCCAATCATCAGTTCTTTTAATGTGTTTCCTCATCACCATCAATGAATCTCTCTCACAATTAACCTAACCTAACCAGCTAGATCGTGTCATGCCTTTATGTTATATGTTTCCAATATTAATTTTATATCTCTAGTATTAAAGTTGGGTTGGGTTGGGTTGGGTTGGGTTGGGTTGGGTTGGGTTCGGTTGGGTTAACATATAAGATTACTAATCCCCAAGTGATATGAGCTAGGGTGTGTAATCTTCACGTGAACCAAAACAGCTATAAAGTTTCCCATCTGAGTTTTACTACAAACACATCATGCTCACGTCTGCAACACACTCAACCAACACACTCAACCAACACACTCAACCAACACACTTAAGCTTCGTCACGTATGCCCAGAGTGCCCCCTGTTGACATGGTGACGTCATCACACTGCACCAGCTGAGTGATAAGCATAAACAAGGCTGTAACGATTGTAAACACACCCAACAGGACTCCTCACAGTGTTGCTCAGTATAACAGGTGTGTGCAGGTGTGTAGTTACCATGTGTGTGTTGGCTGGCTGTAACAGGTGTGTGTGTGGGAAGTGTCTATTTCTGGTACAGGCGTGTAGTAACAGGTGTTTAAAGTTCATGTTGCTGCCCTCTATCAGTGGCCCTCAATACAACACATATGCTCTATCAGTGGCCCTCAATAGAACACATATGCTCTATCAGTGGCCCTCAATAGAACACATATGCTCTATCAGTGGCCCTCAATAGAACACATATGCTCTATCAGTGGCCCTCAATAGAACACATATGCTCTATCAGTAGCCCTCAATACAACACATATGCTCTATCAGTGGCCCTCAATAGAACACATATGCTCTATCAGTGGCCTCAATACAACACATATGCTCTATCAGTGGCCCTCAATACAATACATATGCTCTATCAGTGGCCCTCAATAGAACACATATGCTCTATCAGTGGCCCTCAATAGCACACATAAGCTCTATCAGTAGCTCTAAACATCACCAATTCACCCACTGAGTGGCCTACGTACAATGAGTGGCCCCCAGCAAGTTGCAAGAATGCGCCATAAGTGGGCCACTGTGTCTACGCTCAATGAGTAACCATTGAGGGCCCCAGTATGCTCCAAAACTGGCCATAAATAATACCAATATACCTGTAGTCTATAAGTGGACCTATGCATGATGAGTGGCCCTTACCAACAACAATACGCCATATGAGTGGCCTACACACAATGAGTGACCCCCCATCAACACCAATACGCGCTGTGAGTAGCTCTCAACAACACCAATACGCCCTTTGAGTGGCCTACGCACAATGAGTGGCCCTCAACAGCACCAGTACGCTCCATGAGTGGTTCCCTCAGACACCCCCCTCCCCCACACAAGGTTGTCCATTCATGCCAGTAGATCGCCTCTCTTGTATCCACTTCCCTGAGGCCACGAGTAGGAGGAAGGCTTATACTCCCCGAGACACAAGGTCTGCCCTGTTTACCTACTCGATGCCTCCTTCCCATAGTCTGCCCAAAGAATCAAAGAAACAAGAATAAGACTCAAACAATAAGAATAATAAGAATAAGAAGAAAAATTATAACGACATCACTGATAGTAGAGTAATAAAAGGAAAGGTAATAATAATAATAATAATAATAATAATAATAATAATAATAATAATAATAATAATAATAATAATAATAATAATAATAGTAATAATACCCTACCACACTTCACCATACCCTACCACACTCCACCATACCCTACCACACTCCACCATAACCTACCATATTTAAAGGAGGCTCACCGGGTATAAAAGACGGGTCGAGGCACAATACTTAATGGGTTCGTCTCTTTTAAAAATTCCTATTATGTGAGGATAATGGTTTAGGTTGTGGCATATATAAGGAATTAGCTTCAATGGTGATGGAGGGAAGTAGCTTTTTTAATTGGTATGGATATTTAAATTACTTTCCTTGCGAGGGTTTGGGGTTGTTGGAAAGTACCTTATAATTACAGGTAGGGGGAGTACAGGTAGAGTACGAGGTGAGGGAGTACCTGGGCCAGGTACAGGTGGAGATGCAGATGGGGAGGCTGGGTGCAGGTGGGGAGTCTGGGTGGGGAGTACAGGTGGGGAGTACAGGTGGGGGAGTACAGGTGGGGGGGAGTGGGTGGAGTACAGGTGGGAGGTGGGTGGAGTACAGGTGGAGTCTGGGTGGGGAGTACAGGTGGGGAGTGCAGGTCAGGAATTACAGATGGGGAGATTGGGTGGGGAGTACAGGAGTGGGGAGTACAGGTGGGAGAGTACAGGTGGGGAGTACAGGTCGGGGGAAGTACAGGTCGGGGGAAGTACAGGTCGGGGGAAGTACAGGTCGGGGGAAGTACAGGTAGAGAAAGTAAAGGTACGGATAATTAGAATACAAAGAGAAGAAAGTAGATATTTTAATGATGAACAACAACAACAACAACAACAACAACAACAACAAAACGTAAATAAACAAAAAAGAAGACGAAGAAAAAAAAACAGGGTAATAACAAAAACACCAACAAATCAATAAACAAAGAAGAACAAGAACAACAAAAACAAGAACAAGATAACAAGCACGGAAAGAAGAAGCTAGAAGAATATAATGAGAGGAGACAGAATGATCCAACACCAGTTATACTTACTGTAGATCGTGTACCGTCAATGGCCCGCCTTCACACCTCACGACTCTGGTCCCTATGTTAAAAAGATTGACTCTTATGTTTGTGTAAGTGAAAGCATAGAGTCTTGTATGTTAAGGTAGTCTCTCAGTGTTAATTTTGTCTCCTAACTGGTGCTAAGTGAACGTATCTAGTTAAGGTAGAGTCTCAGTGTTAATTATGTCTCCTAACTGGTGCTAAGTGAATGTATCTAGTTAAGGTAGAGTCTCAGTGTTAATTTCGTCTCCTAACTGGTGCTAAGTGAACGTATCTAGTTAGCTTAGGTTAGGTTAGGTAATTAACCGACTCATTTAAGTTACAATACAAAGTTAAATTCTCAAAGGTCTTTAAGCTTTGAAGATGTCAAAAGGCACCGGTCATTAAAAAGCTCATTTAAACTGCAAGATCAAATTCGGCTGTCCAAATGGCGCTGATATTGTCCTGAGACTATACAGTAACTAGATACTCTCCCCATCATAATTAGAAGGGCGAACTAATGTAGGTTAATGAGTGATAGAGAGAGGGAGAAAAGATTGATGAAAGGGGGAGTGAGAGAGAGGGAGAGAAGGAGAAATTGATTCAGATACAAGAGAGAAAAAGAGTTAGAGAGAGATATTGTGTTGTTCCAGAGAAGAAAGAGAGAGAAGGGGAGAGAGAGAGATAGAGATATAGGAGAAAGAGACAAGAGTGTTCAGGAATATATGCCATGGTCACTAGTTGGTACCTACAGAACCCTGTTTGTTTATCTATGTTTGATGTACACTCTATCATGTTACTGTGGGGTGTCTGTTTGTATGTAGCCAAGCTGGTCATGGATAACACGCTGACTCTCTTTCTCTAGCACACACACAAGCATCACCTCACCGCCCTGTCACTGGTAATCGGTAGCCAATGTTTACACTCGTGTTTGCGGGAGTTCATTCATAAACTTTGTTGACGTAGTGAGAGTAACGTATAAGATTACCCCCCCCCCCGTGTGTGTGTGTGTGTGTGTGTGTGTGTGTGTGTGTGTGTGTGTGTGCATCATATGAAAGTTGGGAAGTATGCAAATGTTTGAAAAAAAATTAAAAGATAGTAGAAAGATATTTTGGGAATAAACGAAGCAAGAAGGTCATGCTAAAATATTACTACTGAAGGGGTTAGTTTTCTATATTGAGGCAGAGAAAATACTGAAAGAGGTGTAGGTATTATACAGCAGAAGTTGGGTGGTATTGTATTGGTGTAGAGACATGCTGGGAAGCGTCAGGCAGAGTTCTAATGATTAAGAGTAATTACCTTAATACTCAAAAGTCTTATGGTGTATCCAATATAATTTCAAACAGAATGAAAACTAAAATACATAATTAAGTTTTCTTGCGATTAAAACAGATCTGAAGAAGAGTAAATAGGGAAAATACTTTAAAGAATTTGAGTTGAAAATTACTGAGATACTAAAAAACATTCCATATTGGAGATTTTAAAAAGTCATTAGAGAAGGTAGAGCACAATAAACTTATCGATATCTTGTCAAACATCAACATTAATGATGGAGATATTATAATTTAAGAAAAACATGTTTACTGGCACCAGGAAGCTGCTGTGTTAGTGAGTAACGAACTAACAAGTTGGTTTAGCATTACACAGGGAGTTACACAAGGCCTTCTGCTGTCTCCAACTTTACATTATATTTATTTACAATTTTTAATGAGAGAAGTTATAAGTAGCGATGAGGGAATAAAGATTCATAGTAGCATATTGTGTGAGTGTCTTGTGTGAGTGTCTTGTAGGAGTGTCTTGTGTGAGTGTCTTGCAGGAGTGTGTGTTATAAGAGTGTGGTGAGGGTGTCTAGTGTGTGTGCTCTACGTGTTAAAATGGACAGTGGCAGCGACAGGAGGAGGAGTAGAAGGAGGGGGGGGGAGGTGGAGGGAGAGGAGGAAGAGGAGGAGAAAGAGGAGGAGGTCCCAGTCGACTCAGCCTCTTGCCTACGTATGAGAGAGCGAGTGAGAGAACGTGATTCTTCCTTAAGGGTGCCAATGTGACCCTCCGTCAGGCAGGTCCTCTTAATGGATAAGGAAGGCCGCAGAGGGATTAAAGAGAGGCTAAAGGGTATGTAAAGAAAAAGAGATGAAGGGGGAGGACAGTTACTCAGTTAAGGGAGGAACTAAAGGGATCAAGGAAGCCCCAGTTTGTCCCCCTCCATGACCCACAGCACCACGCGTTAGGGCCTCCTCAGCCACCGTATCTCAATGACTCCCTCATAAACCCTCTTGTTTGTGGAGATTCATGACTGACCGACCTCGCTACTGTAACACCTCCGTCTCTGTTTACCTTTCTACACCCTCGTAAACAGGAGTAAATCATCACTTGTTTACGATAATTCCCTTTAAATAAGATGCCTTTATGGAGTCCCTCCCCAGGTGAGGTAGATGAGGTGAGGTGAGGGTGGGGGTTTTAAGAGATGAAGTTTCGGTGGCGGGAGAGGAAGACAGGGCGGGGTTCGACCGGTGTCCCTTAGGGTTGGGTGCTGAGTCCCTTATTGTTTGTCCCGGATACAGGAAAGGCCTGTGGTGTGAGGCCTGCCCCAGCCCCCATGATACAGCGATGGAGGGATACAGTGAGGCAGTGATAAAATGATACATGCCTCAGTAATACCAGAATACAGTAATACAATAATACAAGGAGAGAATAATACACTGATGAAAAAATATACAACAGTAAACAGATACAGTACACAAAATTTATAGAAGAATATACCTGACTAGAAATACAGGTATTATCCACGTTTAAGTATCTATCTGTCTGTCTGTCTGTCTGTCTGGAGCAGAAGCCGATAAACAAAGTCAAACCAAAAAGTAAAAATATAAGCATTTTACTATCTGTTATTCTGTCTATTTGTCTGTTTATAAATATCTGTCAATCTATCTGTCAATTAGGTAGAGTCTTCGCTTCACAGTGAAAAAAAAATCATTAGACCCTTATTGAAGAAGACTCCATAAGGTGATTGAGTTTAGCCAATGACCTTGTTCCTTGTAGTGTGACCTGATTACTGAGAGTTTATGGAAGAATGAAGGGAAATACTGCTCTCTCTCTCTCTCTCTCTCTCTCTCTCTCTCTCTCTCTCTCTCTCTCAGGAAGAAGAAGGAAGAAAGAAGATCAAAGAAGAAGAGGAAAGAAAAGATGAACAGGAACAAGAAGGTGGTTGAGGAGGATGTGAAGCAGAAGCAAGAGATAAAAGGAGGAGGAAGAAAGAGGAGGAGGAAAGAGGGGGGAGGAAGAAAGAGGGAGAGAAAGGGAAGAAAGGGAGGAGGAGGAGAAGAAAGGAGGGGGAGGAGGAAGAAAAAGAAAGGGGGAGGAAAGAAAGAGGATGGGGAGGAAGAAAGAGGGGGAGAAAGGGGGAGGAAGAAAGAGGAGGGGGAGGAAAAGTGAGAGACTGGCACCCATGAACACTGGCACCCATTAACACTGGCACCCATTAACACTGGCACCCATTAACACTGGCACCCAGTAACACTGGCACCCATTAACACTGGCACTTAATAGTACTGGCACCCATTAAGGCTAAGACGCATTCGATCTTAAATCCATTAGGTCTGGGACCCGTTAGTACTGAGGGCCCCATTTAGCCATAATCACCCATTATCAGCACACCTCTTGAACCAGCTGGCCCCTGTAACGCTTTTTTTATCGTCCACAAACAACAAAGATACTCTCTCTTTTCTCTCTCTCTCTCTCTCTCTCTCTCTCTCTCCCCCTCTAAGTTAGTTTTCTGTTTTAGTGTCGATGTTCTCCGCTGATGCTCTGCGGCGCTGCTGTCACCATGTATAAATGTGTGTGTGTCTCTGTGTGAGTGTGTGTGTGTGTGTGTGTGCATGTATTTTTTGCGCCTGCTTGTGTGTGTATGTGTACTCGCTTATATGCACATACACATCAGGTACAGTTAAGCGTCCTTGTGTGAACGTGCACGTGTGTGTGTCGTCAACTTTCCGCTTCACGTCCACCACCAAGGGCCCCTGACAGACCCATCTTCAGCTTACTTACTAATCAGAGTTAATCAAGGAAGTTGAGATTCACTGATTGGTTCCTGATTAAACTTTGTCGGTCTCCTCCAGTAGATGATAATTACTTAATGACCTTAATTAATAATCACGAGACCTCTAATAGCGAGCAGGAACTCTCTCTCTCTCTCTCTCTCTCTCTCTCTCTCTCTCTCACTTATTGACCGCCTTCATTGACCTGACTGAAGGATCCATGTATTTTAGTGTGGAGAGCAGCCCAGGACCCGGGTTACATACTGGATGAATAGAGTGGATCTTGAACTGAGATATATTATGAATACAATAGCCTCTCAAGGTCTAATTGGTGAATTATCAATAGTGTGTTTGTGTGGAGTAAGAATCTCTCTCTCTCTCTCTCTCTCTCCTCAAGCATCCCACCAGCCACCACCACCAACCACCACCACCAACCACCACCACCACCACCCCACCACCACCACCCACCTAAACAACACTTCTAATATGACACATTCAAACTAGACTTACAAACATAACTCTTTAAAATGTCTGGCACAAGCACCAACCAGACACTCCAAACTAACAGTGGCACAGTAGGTGTAACGTGTGGGGGTAGGGGAAGAGGGAAGGGAGTGATAGGGGAGTAGAAATTAAGAGATTTTCAGCATAAATTAGGTGTTGATATTCTCTGCTTAAAACCCTCAATTAATGTAACAATAAGATGATGAAGTGGTGTGTCTGGCCCTGGCAGTCGTGAGGGTGACTTGGGTTTTGGGTTTTAATAACATCTGTGTGGTGTGGTGTGTGGTGGGGTGTGTGGGGTGGTGTGTGGTGTGTAGGGTGTGTGGTGTGGGGTGTGTGGTGTGGGGTGTGGTGTGGTGTGGTGTGTTGTGTTGATAAATATGTACAGAACAGAAAGACAGGGCAAAGACAGAGGCGGACAAAGAGAGAGATTATTTATTTTCTTATCTCAAGTTATCCTCCTCTTACTCATCTCTCTCTCTCTCTCTCTCTGTCTCATATTAGTTACGGTAATATTCGTGTAGTTTTTAATATAGTGAGAGAGAGCTTCCGCCTCACTAAGGATGCTCTCCCAGCTGTCACCACCTGCTACAGATGGTCACATACTAGGGTGAGGGGAGAGATGAGGGAAGAAGGCTTAGGGGAAGGAGACGGGGCGTGAGGAGAGAGAGAGAGGGAGAGAGAAAAGGAGAGGAAGGGGAGAGAGAGCCGGGAGAGGAGAGAGGACGGAAGAGGATTGGGAAGGAATGGTAAGAGAAAAAAGATACAAGCAGAGAAAGAAAAGAGAGATAGGTGAAGCAGAGAGAGAGAGATAAAGAGTGAGGGAGAGAGACGATACAGTACACAGGAAGAGACAATATGGCGTCAAAAATGTATTAAAACCTTCCTGTAGATAACCCAACACGATAGGTCAAGGTCACACGATGTCATGACCTTATTTTGACCTGATAAATGTGTCTATAAACTAAATTCTTTTAAAATTCCTAACCTCTAAACCCTCTTAAGTATCCCGACACCAAAATACCCAAGAAAACAAAAGAATGTTGTAAATATAAACATTCTTATGGGGGGGGGGAGGGAGAGGTGGAACTGACATCCTCTCTCGACGGCTACTAAGTACACACTGAGAGTGACGCGCCTCGCTACTTCAGGAACTAACCGACAGGTGGCACCACTCGCCTGTGTTTACCTCGGTTGTCTCCTGGTAATGGTCGAGGGTGGATGTTTCCTGTCTCTCAAGGCCAGCCTACGTCGCTTTTTTTTTATTTTCCTTTCTTCTTCCCGCTCTTTAGGGTGTTTTGTTTATTTTTTGTTTGCCTTTATCTTTATTATCTTCTCTCTTTTTCACTCTCTCTCGCACAAAAACCCCGTTTATGAACTTATTTAACATCCGACTGATTTCCATCTTCCAGAGTCACTAAATACTTAACCCCTGACCTGTTGTGACCGCAATTATATAAAACAAACACGATGAATAAATAAATAAAATTAAATACGCATTTTAAGTCTTTACTCTGTACCTACGCTGTGGTTAAGTCAAATTACCGATAGTATATTATTGATACTTATAAAATAGTGATTTAATAAATGCCATAAAGACTACAACGGGACCTACATTCACTCTTGTATTACATTTGTTAGAAATAAATAATAATATAACATAATGTGTACTTACCAAAAGAGCTCTCGGCGTCTCAACTACCCAATAGACACTTGAGGTCGAAGTCCCGGCAGCAGTTTATCCAATTTTTCACCACACCACCAATATCCACAAATATTGGTCGTTTACTAGTGGCACTGTTAACATTGTCGTAACCACAATCACTAACATCCATAATAGTTGTAGAAGAACACATAGGGTGAGCCATTGTGAGGAAAGTCAAGAACTGTGCGCAATGATTCGTCGACAGCCGCAGGTTAACAGTCGTTTGCCGAGTCCCGAGGCTCCTGACCACAGTCCACAGCGTCGCCGTGTACTGTGGCCGCTAGAGGGACTGTGAGATGGTTCATAATAATAATAATTAATAATAATAATAATAATAATAGTGATGATGATGATGATAATAATTATAATGCAGTATTTTGCTTTTTTAGGTTTACTCTAAGATCATATATGACCTGTGGTGGGCAGGGTGTAAGGGGGTGGAGGGGGGGGGGTCGTTGGGTAAAAAACAGTGATAAACTGATCAAATAGCACTAAAATTTATCTAAGTGCTTTGTTTGCGAAGAAATTAATTATTTACCGTAAATATTCAGCCAAAATCCTAGTCGTGTAGGTGTAGGTTAACTGCTGTTTGTTTAGAAACGACTCGTTCAGTTCAAGTGTACTCTCACGTCCATAAATAACGTACATTTTTTACACCATCCCACTCCAAGAAAGTTGATTTCATTGGTACCAGATCTCAAAGTAAGTTCTTTCTGTTTAATATGCCGGGGACTAGGAAGTTAGGTACAGTTAGCCCGGTTTCTTTGGTTGGGTCAGGTTCTATTAGGTTCTGTGCATTGTCGTGTCGTCTTTATTATAATCCATGAACGAAATGATCAACTCCTTCTGGCGTGATCCTTTTGCTCTAACCTTTACCTCAAATATTTACAACTTTTGAATTGTGAAAGTCGTTTTGCAGACATTAAATTAGTCTCACTGAATGGCGCCATCGTCCACTCATTTAAAATTCTCATCACCTTTGTCATTTTCCCTTCTAACTTGATGTCTCGATAATAATTAATTGTTTTATAGCCGAGCAAAACATAGATAAATATTAATTGTTAGGTCCACATGAATTTAAATAAACGGCTTTTGCTGTTGTGTACTTTGTGTTAATTATTTAGTTTCTTGATTAATTTACTATTATTCCGTTTATTTTAATATATGAAGTAAACAGCTATGAGATATTATCAAGAATAAGTCTTATTACTGATCTGTGTTCTTTGGTTGTCATTCCAACAAATCTTTCGTTATATCCAATTTTGTTATATAAGCGACGTACAAACTCCCGTATGTAAACACAATATTCCCTACGTTTTTCATAGTTACATAAACCTATTCAAGGGTAAATAAAATACCTAACAAACAGTATTTTATATTTTTACAGAGAGATGCCCCCCCCCCCTCCCCTTCTTTGACGACACAGGCTATGTTCGTCTCACTTACATAACTACTCAGTATTCAATCATCTTGTGATTCATAGTGTGGGAGCAGGATGTGTCTTGTTCGGGACAAATCATTTCACACACAACAATAGAATTACGAAGCCTTTGTATGCGTATTGTCATGTTAAAGAGGCATTTATATAAGCTTCTGGTCACTCAAGTATATTTCCTTTTGTATGGATGTATGTATGTGATTTTTTTTTAATTTTGGGGGGTCCTGCCAGTCATAGTAATATTTTGATGACCCCATTACTGGAGGTCAAGGGTCATAGGTCATTAATAAAACATAATAATATGTGAAATGTGAATGAGGATGACCTGTTAGAAAATATTAATTACTTTAGGCATATTTTTCACACACTGTTTATAATACAGTCTGCTCTTTTTACAATACATTGGTTTTTTATAATACAGGATATTCTTTTAGGTAGAATAAAATGTATAATGTAACTGTTGTGTATATATTTATTTATCTAATTGTCGTATACATGATATTCGATATAATAGTGATGTGTATTACTGATGTATATATATTTCTGATATAAATTACTAATTTATTGAAGTTAAATGCATTAACAGTTATTTATTGCAGATACAATCAAGTTTATCTAAAACAACAATAATAATGAATGTGATTTACTCTACTCTAAAGCTATTTTTATCTCTTTACACGTCTTGTTTCCCCTCTCTCTCTCTCTCTCTCTCTCTCTCTCTCTCTCTCTCTCTCTCTCTCTCAGGTGTTAGAACGTGTCTCTAGGTGCCATCATCGTCACCTTTACAGGCACAAAGCCTTTCTTGAGCAGAAGAGGCGCTGGCCTTCCCCTCGACTCCAGTGACGTCATCGCTCTCCTCAGCACATCAGCAGTCAATATCTGAGAAAAGGATGATGTATTAGTGACGTTATTATGTTCATCAACTAACCAGCAGCCAGCAAGTGAAAGGGATGAGATATTAATGATGTCATCGCCCTCTTTAACCAACCAGCAGCCAGCATCTTTGGAAAGGGTGGGGGTATAAGTGACATCATAGTCCTAGTCAGCCACTCAGTAGCTAGAATTTGCTGGAAGGGGAGGAGTTGGTGACATAATACCTGACAAGCAGTGAATTTAACCCATTGAGTTTGACGATTTTAAATCTCCTGAGTATGTTATCATAGTACTCAAAGAATTAAGTCCTTATACTCATGAGGTTTAGTCATCATACTCAAGGGATCAGTATATTGTAACTAAAGGGTTAATACGTTGTGCTTAATGTGTTAAATTCGTATACTTGAGAGAGACATAGTAAAGATGGGAGACAGAGAGAAAACGGTCATAGAGAAAGTAAAAGTGAGATGCAGACGGAAAAGGTAAGAGAGACAATACAGGTGAGAGAGAAAGAGTAAAGGTGAAAGATAGACTATAAGAGAGAGAGAGAGAGAGAGAGAGAGAGAGGCACCACGTACCCTGGTAGTCTCGGACACCCTCAGCGCAAAGTTAGGGGTGAGCTGAATCAACACCACCAGCACCTTCCCCCACAGCCTGGCCTCTTCACCAACATACTTCCCGTAGTCAATCACCACCTCCCTCACCTCCCTCATTGACGTGGCATCGAGGGCCCGCCTAACAGTGTCGATGAAAAAGGGTGTGAAGCGAGCGGTTGTGTTTTCAGCAGCGACCCTGATGATTTGGTAGGATTCCTGGATCATCGGCCCCAGACGTGATGAGGGTTCCTTGAGGACTTCCTGTAATGTTTTGGTAGTCTCTTGGAGGATGGGAATTAGAGTGGTGAGGACGGAGGTGTTGAAGGTGGAGGTACTGATGACGACAAATCTGACAGGAGTCCGGGCAAAGGTCATCAACACCCCCACCTGTTCCCCCGGGCGAGGTACACGGAGAAGTTCAGTGTAGAGGTTCATCACAGTCCCTCGAGCGAACTCCATCTACAGGGAAACACGTCAAGCTGAAGTCTGCAACACTGAAGGTCTATCTATCTTTCTATCTATCTATCTTTCTATCTATCTATCTTTCTATCTATCTATCTATCTATCTAACTATCTATCTATTTATCTAAGGGTCCCTCCAGGGAGTTCCTTCAAAAATTAAATAAACCTCCTTGCCCTTGTAACTTCAACCATCGTCCTGCAGAGTATATTTACTACCTTGTGTATCCTGTGCTTTTTTATCAGAGGCCGTGTGTGTGTACATTTTCCTCCCAACACTCTCTCTTACCTGCCTTGGCTCATTACCCTTTTAGCTCCCCACCTCTCTCTCTCTCTCTCTCTCTCTCTCTCTCTTTCTCTCACCATCATGCCTGGAGTGATGACAGCGTCGTTCCTGTAAGCTAGGTCGGGTCGCATCATTCTGAGGGCAGTGCGGTAGAGGCGGTGTCCGGTCTTCCTGGCCAGGATAAGAGTCCTCTCTCGCACGCCAGCTCCAGATACGTCTGTGGATGGTGAATGGATAGTTAGTGGATGGTGCTATTTCTCTATACAACTACTCTATCTACCCGTTTTGCAATCTACCTGTCTAGTAATCTACTGATCTATTAATCTACTACAGTCTATTCATATGTCTACATTCTACTGACCCATTAATCTACTAGCGCATCAGTCTACCCATCTACTGACCAGGGTGGGCCTTGTCTCCTCCGCCAGGCGGGAGGTAGGTGTTGACAAGGACGTGGGCGGTGTCCAAGGCATTCTCAGCTACGTTTGTCGCCGCCTTCACGCCCACGTTTTCTGTTACTACCTCCATCTGTATAAAATAGAGATAATTACACCCAGGTAAACAAGGCGTAAACAAGATGTAAACAACTTAATGTACACATAAACAAAGTACTCCACACTTGGTAAATAATCAAATCAAAGAAGATTCATGCAAAACCTTTATCATCATCAGCCACCCTTCTAAGCTATTCTTCCACGTTTATCTTCCACGCTAATCTACGGATCTACGACCATCTTCCACGCCGACCATCTTCCACACTTACCATACGGTTGGCACGGATGACGAGAGCTTCAGTGATGGTGTCCGGTACGATCAATTTGTCCCCAGCCACGGCACCAAGCACCGTCTCTCGTGTTCTGTTGACAATCTGGTCGAAATAATAATTAATTAGTAAGTATAGGTGTACTTTACAGATACAGTGATCACACCAAGACGGGTACAGTGAAATAGTGATAACGGTGGTATAGGATTACAGTGTATACTACAGCGATGCATTGATACAAGTATGTAGTGTTACAAGGATACAGTTGTACAGGGATTACATGGCTAACATAACCTGAGGATTTAACTAGACCAGTGTACAGTACAACAAGGATGTTTGGTGGTTATGATAAAAACTGTATTACATATACAATAATTTTGAGTCTATCTGAGTCACTGGTTAAACACGTTACAGAAAACGGGGTAATCTGGTATGGGAAATTCTACTAATACTTCAAATGATTGTATCACATGCAGAAATATCAAAGAGAACTAAGTCATTTTCAAGGGGTAATGATATTGTACCTGGAATTTTTTATAAAAGGTTAAATTTTAGTATATTAATGTACCCCCCCCCTGAGCTTAATATTTTTATGTAGAACTATCAGAGAAAACGGAACATATTTGAGGGATAATATTACTAATTTGACGTGTCATCCCTTCCTCAGACTCACCTCTTTGGTCGGCTTCTTGATGATGGGTGCCGCCTCCTCCACTCGGTCCAGCCCACGGCACGCCCACTCGTCCACCGCCTCCCACCCGCCCACACGGTCTAGTATGGGTGCTGCGAGAGGGAGGGCGCTCGTGGCTGCCACCCTCATGCTAGTTTCGGCTGCCTTTATCGCCGCCCCCATCACCTCATTCCTCTGATCGAAGAGAACCGTCAGCCTCAATAAATTACACCTAAACATGCGCTAGTGTTGGTCCAGCCTTCCATATCATCATTCATTGGTTAAGTTCACAAAGCCTAAGATCAATGGGGTTATGGCTATCGCCCTTTGTCATGTACTGGACTTACATATTGCTATTTTCTAGTCATACGTAATATCTCCTTAAGCAGAATACTGACCCTTCAACACTACTTAACTTCGGAGGTTCAAAGTTAGCATAATGTTAGTTTCAGGTCACAAAGACGCACATAACACGTCGTTTATTTAACACACTGGTTCTATAAACACTAAACCCTCAACCTGTCTGCTAAGTGCTGAGGTGAAGTTGTTTACCCCGGAAATATATTGTTTACATAGCCTCTTGTAAACACGGCGGAAAAGACACCATTTAGTGCCTTAACCTTGTCCCGGGTCCACACAACAGTTGTCTTAACTTGCTGGGGTTATGGAGCTAATTGAAGTGCCTTATTTTACTGTGGTAACTATGCTAGGGTGACTGATTTTGTTATGTTGACTGGTCTTCCTAAGGGTGACTGACCTTGGTGTTGTCGTAGACCTGTGTGGCTAGGGTGAGGGCGTCGTTGATGGCGGGGATGGCCATCATCCTAGCGAAGAAGGCCGGGGTGCCTCCGAACCCGAAGCTGGCAGAATTTGGGGCCATTAAGACGACGGTGTGAGGTGCCTGAGGGAACACATACACACAGGGTTTAAGACAGACATGGAGGTGTGTGTGTGTGTGTGTGTGTGTGTGTGTGTGTGTGTGTGTGTGTGTGTGTCCGGTTTTAAAGTCTATAATGCTTTGAGAAAAAAAAATGAAGAAAAACAAAATATAACATGGGCAAATTATCGACTCAATGATCTGTTTCTGATATTGTTAAGTCTACTATTAGATTATGTTTAATACCACTACTATTACTATCATTACCACTACCACTACTACAACCATTAATACTACCACCACCACCACTACCACCATCACACACTAATCCCCTCACCACCACCACACACTAATCCCCACACCACCACCACCACACACTAATCCCCTCACCACCACAATCACACACTAATCCCCTCACCACCACCACCACACACTAATCCCCTCACCACCACCACCACACACTAATCCCCTCACCACCACAATCACACACTAATCCCCTACCACCACACACTAACTCACCACCACAATCACTAATCCCTCACCACCACAACAATCACCACACACTAATCCCTCACCACCACCACACACTAATCACCACTAATCCCCACACCACCATCACACACTAATCCCCTCACCACCAATTATTACTCAGACTTACACCAATACCGCAACATCACTTCCCTCTCAAAAGAAAAAACATTAAATTAACCAAGATCGTGACACAGATATTAATTGATGGATTAAAGAGAATATTCTACCTCCTTCGGCTGATGATTCGCGGGATGACGGGCCTTGGTTCACAGTTTCTCATGGTGACGGGAGTGAAGTAAACAGATTGACTTTGTGGTTTCTTAATAGTAAATGTTTAATGGTGTTTTGATGGAAGTTTGATGACTTGATTCTGGGAAGGTATTTGCGTATTTTGGGCTTGAGATAGATAGATAGATAGATAGATAACTAATTACATAGACATATATATAGAAAAATATAGTCCTGTCCTCTCTCCTGCTGAACCATGAACCCCGAGATTCAGACTCGTGAACCCGAAGCATTTATAGACAGAATAATACACTAGTGTCTACAGCTTCGGGTTCACGAGTCTAAATCTCGGGGTTCGTGAAACAGTAGAAGAGGCGACAGGACTAACGTGGGTGACTACTATAGTGTGTTTGAGGTCAAGGAGGTGAAACGTTCTTATTTAGGATTTTCTTAACTGTTGTAGCGAGAGAGGTTGAGAGGGATGTGTGTTTGTATGAAAGGGATAAGGAGTTCAAATAAGGAGGTACGACAACAGCTCTGGTGGGTGATGCAGAAGGAAAGTTAGCTGGTGTTCGCGTATAAGAATGAAAGGTTGTTATTTGCAAGTAGTTAATAAAGAATGTAAACAAAATGAAGTGTTAATGTTACTTTGAGTGGAAACGCAAAATGACGAAATGAATATATGTTTTTTCAGATACCTGGGGTGGGTGTGTCAATGAATGACCCTTGTTTCAATTTATTATACATATTTATATTAGAAGGACACTAAAATTTTCAAGCACTTTATCACCGTCCTGAGACTCACGGGAATGAGATCGAAGACCATGTAGTCAGGGGAAGGGTGTACTTGTGTTGTATGAGAGTAACTTATAACCAGAGTACCCCCTACCTCTGTGTTACCCTTATAGACTAAGGTTTATACTGTCTCTCGACCTCATTCTAAATAAGTTAAACATTAATAAAGAAATTCTTACCAGTAACGCAACTTCAGGAACCCCAAAAAGAATTATTCCAATTTGAGAATATGTATGACACACTCTGAACACACCTGGTGAAGCTGTCGTGCCCCGGAGATGTGTCCCCTCGGATGCCGCTGTAAAGACTGACCTACCATCTGGTCAACTCTCTTATATGACTTCGGGGAGAGGGTTGCCAAATTCTAGTAATCGTTAATTAATATGTCGTGTCACTCTGGGGATTATGTTGCTTCGTGGTGATAAAGTGATAAACCTTTACTTTTTTGTAATCAGGGCATACTGTTGCAAATGGCTGCACCTTCCTGTGAGAAAATCCTCAAGATTAAACACCGGTATACACTCTCCTGCTATATCAAGGGCGCATACAGGGAGGGGCCCACCCTCCCCCACCAGGTGGAACTTTTTTTTTTCGAAAGAGCTGGGTTAGTTACTTCCCAGACACCACCGTGAACCCGTAATGTTCCAGCACATCAATATTCTTGATATGTCGGTTTGTGTCATGTAAATAAAAGATTCAGCCGCTGCCAGACCCAGTGTCATTGTACATGGGGATTGGATATCCTGCTTACTTTTGGTTACAGGTTTATAATATAAATCATGAAAAATTAACCTAACTTGCCTCAATATGCTGACATTGCATGCAGCTGCCTTCACTTCCCCAATGTGTAAAGTCAGATACCCATTTACAATTAGTTGGACTGGAAATGCCGTTGGATCATCGAACCAGCGGCCCTTAGGACAGGTGGTGAGTGGTGTATTCACTCACCCCAGTGATCATGTGTTTATTTATAAGTGATGTAGCAATAGTAATGGCACCTTCAGTAAGCTCTGTGAGGGTCGTGGTCACACACACACACGTGACACCTTAAGTCATCTACCTAATGAGTCAGTGGATGCTGACTCACCTGCCAACTCATCCTCTTCCTTACCCATTTGTAAGGCTTCCTCCCAGCACTCCCATCCTCTCATCCACATCCTCATCCACCCCTCAACTCATTTAAATCACCCGTATGTGTATTTTATTATTCTTCCCTCATACACACACACACAGGCAATAATAGTGCCGGATTAACAATGAGGCACTTGAGGCACTGGCCTCAGGCCCCCTAACTCTAAGGGCCCCCAAATCCAAACATCCTGGAAGTTGAAGCATATAAAACATGAACTTCGTTCAACGATGTCCTAGCAACGTCTCAATTTTCTGTCTCTTATGAACAATGAATGTGTTATTTTGCAGAAGCTTAATAATGATGAAATCATTGATAAATTTTGGTATATTTTGTTCTTGCTATATATATACACTGTATATAACCTGAAGGGTAGGGGGCCCCAAGTTGATCTGTGCCTCAGGCCCCAATTAGGCTTAATCCGGCCCTGGGTAATAGCATCTTCATTATCACTCCCAATCACAATCATTAACATTATCACCACCACCAATCACATTTCTAATAATCACCATCTTTGTTTTCATCATATCATCATCGTCATCATCATCAACTCATTACAGCCATCATTCATCATCATCATTGCAATTGGTTTTATATAAACATGGTGTGTTGGGTAAATGTGCTGGGCTTCGCCACACTTAATCCAATCATTAACATTCTCGCACACACCTCTGCTGCACACTGCCAGCCAAATTAAAAATCTTGTTGACATTGACACACCTGGCATCAATTTCAAAATCCCGGTCCTTAACATACCCACAGCACTTGTCTAAATTAACATTACAGCTGTTAATTTATCTCCCCAGGTAAATCTTTTGGGCCACTGACTTACCTACATCACCTGGCTAAAGTAACATTTTTGGTTTTAAACATTGTGGTCATTAACTTACTTGCAACACCTCTCTAAACTAACATTTTTAGCTCTCATATCTTACAACCCGATATAATTTTTTTTTACATTTTGGTCAATCTAACATTCCAAGCATAATTTCAACAATATGGGTTTTTTGCATCACATTGGCTACCTTAGATTAATATTCGAGTTGTTAATCTCATAATAGTACAGTCTTCACCCTGAGACTTACCCTAAGGTTCTGTATTCAGGAAAGATGTATAATACCTACTGTACCTGTATATAGTCTGTCTGAACTATCTGGATGGAGGGGCGAGGGCTACTACTTATGGATCACCTGAAAATTAGCCAATGCATATTATTTCACCTTGATTTACCAACCTAACTAACCCCCCCAGGCACAAGGTTAATTTAGGTAAAATAAACTGTGGGGCTAGGGTAGCTCAGGGTAGATCTGGTTAGGTTACCATGAAGGTGGATATGATAGGATATTTAATATTCAGTAATCCCTTCTGGTGAATTATTGCATAGAATACAGTCAGAATAATCCCCCCCCCCCCTCAAGGATAAATAAGCATGTGTTTATTTTTTGTGTTTATTTAGTTTCTCTTCAACATGATCACTGCATACAAAATTGGCGAGGGGTCTTATGTACACTTGGGATGTTTACAAATCTCTCTACAAGTTATGGTGTGGTTTCTAAGCAGACCCATGACAAATATCTTTAAAAATGTCAAAACCATGCATAATATTATCTACTAGTGTTGTCAGTACTGTATGGTAAGAGTGATTTAGTAAATAGTACAATATATTATCAATCATTGTTCATTAATATTTTGTTTAACTACCCAACATAGTATTTACTCTTAACACAACTTTGAAAATATTTACGGTAATCCGAATGATAAGTCAATGCTGTAGTTGTTTTATTGTAAATTAAGAAACGGTTAAAGGCTTTCGTGCTTTATAAGTTCTAATATTTACATTATTTGAAATAGTCAAGCTTTGTTATGGGTCCACAAAGTAACTCGTATGATGTGCCTTAAACCTACTGGTACTGTATATCCTGTTAGGGGCATATTCTCTCCTCTGTGTGTGTGTTCGTCAGCACAATTGTCACACTACAAAGCATTTTCTTCACACCCATAAATACCTAATGCATTTATTGATCAATGTGCTCTGATACAAGCAGTGACACATATATATTTTTTTAAGTGTTAAAACTTTAATTGTGTGATATATACCTATTATCAATCATAGTGTCATATTCTAAGGTTTAATTTTATTACCTATAAAAAACAATTATTATATGAAAGACTTCAGTAATGAGAGGAGACACTGAGGCCCCCTGCTTCTCTCAGTTAGGGATATGGCTCACTGAACATAGGTAGTCAGTATGAAACTCTCACTTATCTAATTGACTCCTGATCATCCATCCTACTTGTATGGCTGATAGTTTCCATAAAAAATAAAGAAGGTGGTTCAGAGCTCAAATATGTATACTCCTCAGCTTAACACATACAAGTGTGAATAACAATGAACGTGCAATCCCAAGTGCCTGAGTATGAGCCCAGAATTGTAAATTGTACCATACCAAGAGAGGCATTCAGTACTCAGGCCAAGAATTATTACAAGATTTAAGACATAATACCGTACCCATTACTGTGTGCTCAATTTCCGTAAAAACAAATCTGGTTATACTCTTAAAACTGTTACAGTATCACAATTATATCAATAGCATACAGTATGTATTTTTTCACTGTATATACCTGGTACTTTATGATACAAAATAAATGGGATTAATAAAATTATTTTTTCATATGAGATAATACAAATCTTGTATATAATAATTTTGAAGATTTTTCCACTGAAATGTAAATTAGTTAGTAGTGATGGGAGTTACCATAAGCAAACAGTCAAGTGAAGGTTCCTTTTCTAAACACAAGGAACAATGAAAAGATTGAAGACAAGATTAGATATTGGTAATGTGCAGTGACAGTAGCAACAAAATACATGCAAGGGTATGAGTGAATAGTGTAAGGGAGGTAAGATAAGGAGTTAGAAGGTTACATGAATTACAAAGTCAGAGAAGTATTGTAGGTCAGGTGAAGCAGCAGACATACAATTAGTGAGAGGAGTGAATCAATTACTGTAATATGCCATGATGGTTCTAGGGTTAAGGTGAGGAAGGAGGAAGGTACTGTACTAACAAGATATAAAGAGGTAGGAAATGTAAAGGACAAGAGAAATATGTAATAATTAGCTGTCCTCAAGGCTCTTCCATCATTGCCACCTCCAGAGAGTGTGACATCAGAAATAAAGTAAGAAAATAAGAGAAGGCATTTTGTTCAGGTAATGTATTGAACAACTTGAATCAGAAAAAAGGAGCAGAGGAAGAAAATTATAAAAAGCAAAAGTCCTGCAGTGCCATGAATAGCCTAAAAGGACAAATATAAAAGAGAGCTTGGGAGAGGCTGTTCTTTACTTAGATGTGTCACTCGTGGAAGCACTACTAAGGATAAGACAGACGAGGAGAGGGTTTAAATCTGCCACCAAGATTTAAGTGGTTTATAAGGTACAGATACATTAAGAGGAGATTTGTTCCTTTAGGTGTGAATAAAATACATGAATCTGAACCAAAAGATGATTCCTCTTTGGATATACTGTACGTACTGTATTCACCTGACATTTGCTTCATGGTCTACTGTACTATACATTTCCACACCTGAGCAACCTTACATCACAAAGTTATTTTCTAATACTTTCCTTCTTGTTTTCTAAACTTCATTTGTTATTACTCTCTGTGTTGGAGCTTTTATAGGGTACAGTATATATTTTTTTACAGGCCAAACCGAAAAAACTACAGCACTACATATTTTAGCATAATATCCAAAATATTAAAGAGATCCCTTCTGTACATAGTCCGATAACTGATGGTGATTACCCTGTTAGAATGTATGGAGCAACAAGAATAAACCAGATAGGTATTTGGGGTCTTGTTGTGGTAGGGAATACCATAGCACAACACATAAAACTACAGTAGTAAGAATGGTTTAATTACAGCCAAATATATGGAGAACCTTTGGTAGTTTTTCATTCTGGTCACCCTTCAATATACTGTACTGTATAGTAGGAAATGGCATGAAAGAATGAAAATACAGAATAATGCCTGTAGCTGCCTCATAGTCAGAAAGTTGGAAGAGTTGATTTTATCGTGGCCATACTGTATATAGAGGGGTACTCAGTGTTAAGTTAGACACACAAGACTTCAGGGAAATGACATAGAAAAAGTTTAAATAGCGGCATAGAGACAAAAATTATTATAAAAGATTGATAGAGTATTGATGAGTTGTTTTATGTGCTGGCATTCAGGAAATAATATACAGTGGTGGAAAAACAGAAAATGTAAAGAATATACAGGTAATTGGACAGTTCAAGGACTATTCTGTGAGATTTATAAGAGAAAATATGGAACTATGAAGATGCAGAGGAACATGCAGCACCAGGAAAACATCTCGTATCAAAGAGTACGACACATCACAAGTTACCGATAAGGAGGGACACATGTAATGATGAAGCAGGGTAAAGGAATGATTTTTTTTTTTTACATACCTTAAAAAAAAAGAAACTGGTAAATTGGAGTTAGTAATAAGACTCAAAATAACAGTTCTGAGTTATAATGAAAACTCTTATAAATAATTTTGAGTTAAGATGATACAAATTAACAGATGATAATTATGATGAATATTGAACAGTATGATGGTATGAGCAAGGCTGATGATACACTGTAATAATTTGCTGTTATGAAGGAGAAAGTACCGGTAGTTAGTGTGGGAAAAGGTCAACATCCAAGCATGGAAAGACTAAAGAGAGCCAGTTCAGTACATGTCCAGTACTTGCCAACAGTGTTTAACAGAGACATGAATGATTGCCCAAGTCTATCAGTGGTGAAGAGGATAAAGTAAAATAAAGACTTCGTATAGAATTACAGACGCTCTTGAACATTTATCAATGCTGTACTGTACAAGGTGTCAAGACATGTACTGAAATAAGTCAGGAGTAAATAATACTTGTTAATAAGAGAAAGGAGCAAAATTTATGGTGGACTATAACACAAAGAGACACAAAATGGTCAATCTTTCAGACATACCATGAACAGGGGGCTATATAATCATTTACTTTTTCTGGTAAAACTAACCAAATTATCATAACCAAAATTAGTCTAGGAGCTTTAGGTCATTTGTTTTAATAAGAGTGATTTAATTGTCCTGTCCATAGTACAGTACCTTTATAATATTGACCATCTTGGCCAAGTGACAGACAAGGTTGAGGAGAATGGTCCCTTTTCTTTCCTCCAAGCACAGCCAATTTCATTTTGATGGACCTGCACATACGTTACATATCATAATTAAAAATAAAGGTTTTGCATAGAAAGTTCAAAGTAATAAGCTGATATCAAGAAAATATGCCCCACACAGAAGTTGGATTATCTCTATGCCACAGCTCTAAATAAATTATGGTAAAGCATCGTAAAGCTCGACCCCACAGGGTAAATTTTTCAGTCAGCTGAACTGTATTGCTGCCAATAATTTGTAGGTAATATAAATTATTTCTTATTTTAAATGTTAATAACCTGATATGAATATAATATCTAAGCTTTGACTCCAAGCCAACTTTTAAAATATTGTTTACCTATACGTGTACTGTACTGTAATGTACGTACTGTATTATATTTTGCTAAATATATTATGATATTGTTTATTAAATATAAATTGTTGTTTAAACAAACAATATATATCACTGCCTTTACACATTTAAATTCCAAGTAAAGTTACTTTGTCTAATTGTGATAAGAAATGGTAAACAGCCCATTGATGGATACCTTGTATAAACGAGCTGTTGAACCATTGGCAGAAACAAAAGTCATAATTAAGAACACTTTTAGGGCAGCAGCAAAACTGTCCACCAGTTAAATTTGTCACCACTCATTCACTATAAACATAACACTATTGGTTAACACTGATAACAAAGTCTTTCACTCTCAGTTGACTAGCCAATAAGAGCCTCACATAATTCCTTGCAACTAAGTTTGTAGAAAACCTTAGACCTTACATGATTGTGATGATTTAAGCTTTAGTCAGAAGCACTGTAATGTGTTTATAAATAAGCACAATGGACAGATTGTTACGGCTCAACATTAACTGATATTGGTTATCAATACTTACAGGAAGAAGTTGTCAAGAAATATTGACTAGTTTTGTTTTTTATACAACCTGATATATATCTTCATTTACCCCAAGGTGGGAGTCATGTTCAATACAAAAGGTACCCCTCAACTCAATTGGTAAGCATCTATAGCTTTCGTCTTCGTACGCTGTTTGCCCCTTTGTCGTTAAGTGGAACCCTCCCCGATGGGTTGGTTTAGTCCGTGTTAAAAGCATAAAAATTACACATCAGAATACAGCTATAATCTATTCATCCTGGCTGGCCCCACACAGTAAACTTGTTCTCATGGATTATACTGAACTTATGGATGGAAGGTTACACATCCATCCCTGTACACTCGCTCTAAAAAGTATCTTCACGGCGGGGTCCGATGAATTTCTAAATGAACACTAAAACTCCTGTTGTCTCGGTATGGTTGTCAAAACCCTCCGTCCATTGTGTCATATTGTCTCAAACAAAATCATAAAGATACTTTTTCGATTGAATGTACAGTGGTTGTCATCTGAGGTGAACCCAGAAGAAATTAGAGACGTTAAAATTTCAGTACAGTATCTTTTCCTACATTTTTATGGAGAATCATCCTCATGGGTGAAGGGGTGTACCATGGTATGTGGAAGAATTTGTAGTAACATGAAAATGAACTTAACCCCTTCACTACGGAGATGTCACTTTTAATATTTTATTTGGCTAACACCAAACGATTTTATTCAGCTTAGAGGGGAGCCCATACACAGGAGTTAATAGATCAAACCCCACAATAAAAATGGGAACATACAGTATTTCCCTTTCTTAAAGCAGGTTTGATCTTAATTCACGATAAATTAACCAGCTGTGTACAGTATAGCCCATAGAGAACAACAATCTGCCACTCCTGACCAACTCTGAATTTGAATGTGGGTTCATGAGTTATGAACAATAAGCTTTAACCCAAGTTACAAGGCACCCAATTGTACATACTTCAAAATATGTTTTCATGTTAATAATGTACTGTACTACAAAACCTTTTTATCGTTAGTTAAGGGGGATCACTGCCATATTCTTCACCTCACCACTACTCATCACTTACTGCTGTTATTAGTTAAGTTCTGTATAAATCACTAAAATAACTACAAAAATGTTTAATGGATATGTATTTGAAAAGTAGAGCAATAGAGAGTAAACTTGAGAGGGACTTTATGAGATATGTGAGGTACTGAGGAGTAACACAGCCAAGTTTTGCAGGTTGAATTAATGAAAAGCTCTTAGAGAAAGGTACCTGTATCTCATTCATAGTAGCAGCAAGCAGAGGTGCACATGTCTCCCCAGTTTGGTTCAGCTGCTCTCTTGACTTTAGAGATCTGGCTTTTTTTTTTTTTATAAAGTCTGCTCATATAGTGTCAAAAGTTTAAAAAAAAATAGATAAGCTGTATCATCCCCTAGCAGATGTCTTAGTATAAACCCCTAACAGCAAGTATAACAACTTGGTGATGAGTCAAGGCAAAGGTGAAGAATGAGAAAAACTAAGCAGTGCAGAAATACAATACCTGTAGATACTGTACAAAGATATGTGAACAAAAATAGCAAAGTAACAAACTCAATATTGGGACAACGTAATGACTGGTCAGCAGGGTGAGTCAAGTGAATACTGTAGTTCATTGCTGGAAGGAGAAGAACAGGTGGATGACTATACTTAGTGATCAGACAGTTATGATGTTTAGAAATGTATTTGTACACAACAGTCAGTCGTGGATAGAAAATACCAATAAAGAAACTGCTGAAGGTGTCTTGTTGAATCCTCCCTTTAAGAGATACACGTCATTATTTAGTACGAGTTCCTTCATTACAACTCTGACAAGACTAAGTTTGAGTTCAAATCTTTGCAAGTTGGTCACATCTTTTTCAATGTGCTAGGCTTAAAAATTAATCACCGGGCTGAGTTAATCCTCATACCTAGAGAATGTTTACTCACTCACTGGAAATTAGTCAATCTTATACGTTGTTAAGGAGCCAAATCCCTGACCATTCCCTATAAAGCAAAAATCGAACTGATGACTCAAAATACTATATTGCTGTGGTTTATAATTTACAGTATATACAAACTATTCATTTCTCTATATACTGTACTTGTAGTATCTGATTATAAATAAACCTCACCAGATTTATGCTAAACACTTCCAATACATGATTCTGTATGTGATAAACAATATGTGATTACTGTAGTGTATTTGATAAGCAATAAATTAGCTATCCAATACACTTTTTCTGAAGGAGAGTATTGTGGCAGTAGCAATTTCTACCCGAAGTAGCTCACAATCGTATAAAATTTTAATCTTGAAATAAATTATAATCAATACTAAGTTATATCTGTCATCAGTACAAGTTAACCCTGTCTGGTCATGGAATGGGAATCTCTCTCTCCTAGTTTGGAGTTCAGAAGTTGGGGGATTACAAGCATTAGATTGTCTAAAAACCTGTTATGTACTATTCTATAATGCATCAGGTATGGTCTGAGCACAACTCGTCTACAGGTAAGGGATTATACCATTGATCCTTCAGTACCAGTGATAATAGTCTGCTAATCTGTAACTTCCCAAAATACAGTGTAATTATATTTAGTAATGATTCACATCCTAAATTCAATTCTAGACTCGTTTACCATACTCAATGCACCATGTAACTCTCTCACTATTGATTTGTGTTGTGTTCATTAACTGTTCGTTATTTCACTTTGGCTTTGCTTATAATCCATTTGTTCCTGGCTTATTGTCCGTTCATTCCTTGTTCATCCATTCATGCCTTATTCATCCTCATATTAATTCACATCTCTCCTCTTATCAGATGGCCAAGAAAATTACACCTTAAAAAATTACTTATTGTACAGCCGCAGACAAACAGTCCAGTCGCCTCTTCTACTGCACTACAAACTCCAAGATTCAGACTCGTGAATCCGAAGCATTTATGGACAGAATAATGCATCAGTGTTGACTGCTTCGGGTTCACGATTCTGAATTTTGGGGGGTTCATGGGGCAGCAGAAGAGGCAACAGGTTTAATGTTCACTACTGTACCAGTATCTGTCCATCCTTCAAACCTTTTCAAAATATTATTAATATACAAAACAAAGAATCTGAGAGAGAGCCATTTCCACACTTAATTCCCATAATATAAAGACAGAGGACCTCATACTCAAGGAGTTAGGTCTTCAAACTCCTAAGTTTAACTCTTGTATTCAATGACTACACATACTCAAGGATTTAACTGACCTTAACTACAGTGATATGTTGAAGACTTTGATTTGATTGTCAAGACAGAGAAGTAACTTTGAGTTGAACATTTACTCCACCACAGCTGCAAAAGGTGAAGAGAGTTACATTTGTTTCTCATACCTGGTGTACCATCTGTGACTTATATATGTGGATTTAATATATTATGTTTCTTTTATACTGAAGAGACAAAGAAAAGAGTGTAGTATGGTAGAGTTTGGGTTTATCGTACCTCATGTCACTTATTGGGTGCATTTTTGTTTTGTATACTGAAGTTACGAGTTACTGTAATGCACTTGAATACACAACAGCATGTAATTCAGTTTTCTATGCGTCCACTAAGATTAAGGTTACAATTTCTGAATCATTTTGACAATACATTTTGTTAAACACTATTCCTTTTCGTTTTTCCATTTGCATTACATTTTTTCAGAATATTTACATCTCTGGCAACTTAAGTAATTTACTATCCTGCATAAAAAGCAGTAAAAATGAGTAAAGTTTAGAAATATAGTGATTGTGTAACAGCACTATCCTGCCCACTGTAGCAATGACTGATTCCAGACAGACAGATAAAGTCTCAAAGTTCCTGACATTAGAGTTAAGAACACCTGTAAACCTATGTACTGGATAAAACACATAACCAGCCCATGTGATATACAATACTACTCTTGACCAACACTGACAATAATTTATTACAGCTGTGATCCTTTGTTCTTTTGGTTTTATGACAGGCCATTAAACAAGAATCTTGGCAATATTGATATACACAGAACAAACTTAATGTCAGCTTAAAAAGTTCTATAAGCAAGAAATACTATCACTTTTCCACTCCTGTTTAGAAAGCTTATCAATCAATCAATCAAGCTTGAATGTGTTTTAAGATGAAGCAATATTAATTCATTATAAAACCCTTACTTGCTTCATCAGCTGTGCTTAGTCTGTCGATGCAGCAAGTAAAATGAGAAAGTTCCAAAGATTTACTCACCCCAGCTGACACACACACACAAAAAATATTAAAAACACATAATAATGATAAAAAGGTAGAAAAGACGGTTGTTAATAAATTGGATGTGATATTGAGAAGCAGAGAAGAATGTACGAGTGAATGAAGGGAGACTTTATGTTCATCGTTGCTTGAATGACCTGTGCCAGATCAGGGAAGGATGGAAGAGTGAAAACAGTAATAATAATGTTACGTAGAGGAGATGGTTCTGATGACAGGATTATAATTATTTTGATTACAGATGTTTAAATGGTGATACTATAGATGCTCTAATGGTATGATCATAGATGTTTTGACAGTAGGATTATAGATAAAATAATATTGTGGTAAAAGAATTATATTAATTGAGATATTCTAAGTAACTTAACAGTACAAATATCATGCTGGATTTTTTTTTCACATACAAAAAGATTTAGATAAAAATTTGTATCACATTTTCCTTATAAATTATAGACATCAGATTACGTGGGACTGAAGCTAGTAAGAACAATGGGACACTAGCAAAAGAATGAGGACTACATCAAGTTTCAGACTGGTGGTAAGAAAGATGATTTCATATAGATGCAAGTAGGTACTGTACCTTACTATCAGACTTGTATACCTAGCCTTAATAAATTACTTTGACAATAACTTCGTTCCTATCACAGGATAAATCCCATCAAGAGAGTTTCACTTAGTAATACATGAAACCAAAACTGACCAAAATGGCCTGGAAATTGTTAAATAAAGACTTGCCTGTTTTATTACTCACAAACAGGATGAGATTAGAAAAACTTGATCCATATCACAAATAAGAAATAAATTTTCTTCAAAAGCAAGCAATGACGGCAAAGAAAACCTCCTTGCAACAACAAAAATACATATCATAAAGCGTTTCAATTAAAAAAAATAATAATTATGAGAATCAATTGAGACTTTTATGGAACAGAATTAAGTTACATGCAAATAATGTATGCTTATAGTAAAACCTAATGAGATTAATTTATAAACTGCCTCATGTTTCCTAATACTGAGTTTCAATCGTGTTGAGGACCTGTAAGGCACACAACCTCTTCTCAGCCTAAAAGGAATATATCAGAAGTATAAACTGCAGTTACTGTATGGCTGTACTGTACTGTAGTGGAAATATAGGTAGCATAAAACAATTCATGCAAATTCCATCTCATACTGCAAACTTTATAATACCAATCGGTTACAAAAGTCGGTGTTTCTTTCAATCTGGACCTAAAACACATTTTCTCACATTCCCAGCAGAGTACATGCAAAGCCATCTCCAAACATGTAGGTTCTACTGGAATGTATTAATATCTTCAATGCCTTTCACTATTCACATACCCACAGCGATGTTCAAAACCATCTACTGGGGAATTCCACGAGCTGGTTGGGTTACCGTTATACTGTATGTGAAGTAGATGCCACTTACTCTAACAGAGAAATAAGAATGGGGAGAGAAAATAAGGTTAGAACTTCATAATTAGCTGCTAAAGCATTGTGGGGTTCACGTATGAATGACTTTATGTTAACCTTTTTGAATGGCTAAAGGCTGTTGTTTAAATTCCCTGATTAAACATGAACAACAATTACTGTACATCAGGTTTTTTCTTCTTTTTTCCCATATAATTTAACATAAATAATTGTGGTAAATATCCTCACTTAACAATAAAAATACAAAGAAAGAGAAAGAGAGAAAAAATTCACATACTATAGTTAACAAGACTAAATTATGCATCACTTTTAACACTTGACAAATTTTCTGTAACAATACAAAAACAAAACAATAAATAAGCACTTCCAAATCTTCCTTTTTTCAATTCTTTTCAAACTTAAATTTCCTTAACTAAATAAATATGTTAAAAATGTCTTAATCTGTTTATAAGGATGAAAACTCTGAGTAATTGTTCGAGTAGTTAACTGGAAGTATTATACGAGTGACTCAATCAGGCTGACTCGATCTATATTCCAATACGATTTTAATTTATTCAACTGGATAAAAATGCTTCTATCCATAATCAATCTGGTTAAATGAATTCCAATCTTTAATATTTTATAAGGTATTCTGTTCTGTACTTATTTCTCTTGAATATGTATAAGATCAAAATATGAAAATTTTTCACATTCATATGAAGATTTGTTACCCTGAATAAATGAAGAATTCATCCTGAAACCCTATTCTCAAATAGGGTCTGTAGCAAAGTGAGTCTTATAATACAAACTGCTGACTGGAAAACTATTGTAACGGACCAATAAATTATTAGCACAAAAGAGGCAGACTGTAAGGGTAATGTTCTGGAAATGGGCTCAAGATGATACTACACAACTCCTGACAAGTGTAGAAAACAAATCACTCATCCTAGCCTTATACAGTATATAAAAATTCTTTCTCATCTATGTAAAATTAAAATTGCATATAAACCTTTGAAGAACTAAATATAATTAAGATAATATGTAAACTAAACTTATCAATGCAGCAACAGTTTGGATTTGTAAAAAAAAAAAAAAAAAAAATATATATATATATTAACATTCAAGACTCAAGATCCTCACAACAAAAGGGAACACCCTCTTAAAACTCTCACCTATCACAAAAATTGGTCATTACCAAAGTTTACCAAGCAACCTCCAACCCATCCAGGAGTAAGGACTAATGGATATTAGGAGGTGCTATGCTGAAACATTTACAAGACCACAAAATCCAAAAAAAAACCATCCTCTTATTCCAAAGCATCACAGGAGACATTGGTGGGGGGCTATTTGACTGGATATTCAAAAGAAAAAGTGGTTATTATCTGAAGCCAAATAATAACCTACACATACATCATTACATCATTATAAGCACGTGTTATAAAATGGCCCTGAGTGTCAAATCACCAAAACAAAAAAGTGACCCAATCATCAATCGTAAGCATATGATGCGGTGTCCACAGGCATAAAGGAAGCCGGCAGAAATGCATAATACCTTAAGATTGGTCACCGGGCTAATGTTCACTACGTCCGAGTGGATAGATGTATCACTCACACTCGGGGACAGATACACAAGTACTGCCAACCAGGCAACCAGCCCCCCAGCCCTGGGTGGGGGCGCATTTTGGGAGCATGAGGGTTTGGCAACAATGATAGAGTCTACAGAGGGACGTTTCTGTACCATATAAATCCTATAAAACAAGTTGCAGATGTTACCATCTATCTAAATTTCCTGGAAACTGAATAAATACTTGGAATAAATTTAAAATCTTCTAGCTTTGTGATTTTCATAATAACCCATTCCCCCTACTCCTCAATGCACCTCATTGTGGGCACCTAAGGTTTACTCAAATATAAGAGAAGCCGCGGCATAGGACACAGAAGAGTCGGAGGAAGTGTAGCAACGTGATGACTGGGCGTACTGCAGGAATTTGAGCAACATACGATGCCCGTTGCTTGTCTTCTGTAGAGTTGCAACCGCCTGCAAAGAATAATACCGAATATTTTTTTGACAATACAGTATCAATAAAAATATATAAGAGAATAATTTAAAGAAACTTACAATCCACCATTTTGAAATTCAGTACCAGCTGACTGAGACACACACACACACACCGTAGGGAGAAGGAAAGAATATCCAAGCTCTTAATTGTTAAGGGTAAATTCTTATATGAAATAGGAGGAAAGGTAAATTGAGTCGGATAATTTCAATCTTTGAAGAAATCCACAACTCCATTTACATACACTAAAAAAAAATATCTTTATGGAGGTAGTCTGATGAATTTCAAAATGAACACTGCAACTCCTGTATGAGCACTTTTCTCTTATATAATCAATACGTATATCAAGAAAACTATTAGTTACTTCCCAATCTAAGTCCTGTACACCTCCCACCCCCCTAACTATCATCTAAAATAGCAAGAGTACTGTGTAACACTTTAAATAATACTTACGTTGAGCAAGACGCCAATGGGGTGTCGGCCACAGATTGTGTTGCCGTACTTTTTCAGGTACTCAGTAAAGGCACTCGGGTTTAACGTCTCAATCAGGTTCATCCCTTGCTTATCAAGTTTTTGTATAGACTGCCAAATCTCACCCACAGATCGATCATAATATGTGTACCGGAAGCGCTGGCCCCAGTGGCAGAAATCCGAGGATATCACAAACAAGCTCTAGGAAGAGACAAAGACAAAGTGTTTAGCAAAAATTTATAGAAAGACCAATATTATCTGTACAAGAAAATTCACACTGTTGTTAACAAATGCACTTTAAACTGGTAACTGCTAGCCACCACTTGTCTGGCTGCCAGGCTTTTACATCTGCACTGAGGTGTGAATCATGTGTTTCTTGATGTAGGTAACTGTATTATGTTCATGCCCAGATCAGGATATTTTATAGATATGCTGTGACATAGAGTAGACTGAATCATGTACGTGATGGTGAAATACTCACTTGAGGGTCGGCCAAATACGGTGCAAGGAGACGTCCGTACATTATCTCTCGTTCGGGCGTAAGGGACCCCACTAAGATCGGGACAATGGTGAAGTGATCCCGGAAACTGAACCAAAAAAAAAAATTAAAAATAATAATCACTACTTACACTACAATGAAATAGAGGACTGGGTAAAACATGTAAATTTCTTACTAATAATCTAACCTAGATGTCTGTGCATTCTCTCATCAATATGTCAAATATGTATACTGTATATAGATGCTTATGGGTGATGCCAGGCTGTGTCAAGGGAGGGAGATAAACCTCAATAAATTTGGGTGCTATGATAAGGAGGAGGATGACCACAGCAGATCACATAAGTTACAACAAATGACAGGGGGGAGGGGGGGGGAGGACTGTGTGTTTAAGTCTTGATTCCAGCCGTCCTGCATTACAGAGGAAAAAGGCTTGGAAGAATGAAAATAATATACAGTACAATATAAACCACTGTCATTTTTACTCTTACCAAAATTGTACTTCTCAAATATACTCAATTCACAGCCTGAGTCATGTCTGGGGCATTACAGTGCACGACTGGCTATGTTGCCTCCTGTGTACTGAAGTCTTAGTATCCCGTGTGCTGTAAGTGTACTGCCTCTATAAGACCATCTGTTCATGAGACCCATTTTCACATTATATAGTATACATTGTATTATTATTACCATATACAGTAGTTTATTAATGCATAAATATGTATTTTAGTTTTAATAATAAATATTTCCCCTTAACTGGCCAGCACGGAACACATCTACTTCCCCCAATAAGTTTCACTGATCAATTATTGGTGGAGTAGTATATCCACGAGTCGCCCAGGAAAGTGACCCTGCAGAGTATTCGGGAGTCTATTGCATTATATAACATGAGTAATTAGTGAGAAGGCTGGAGATAGTAGTCTTTTCTGATATAAACACAATATTACAGAACGTAACAACCTTGACCGTGCACATAAAACATGCACGTGTACAATGAAAGCTGTAGATGAAAAAACAAATAAAAAACATATGATTTATAAATGAAAATACTGTACTGTATAACACTACAGGATACTAAAAACTCTTCCATGAAGTGTACAAAGAAACTATTCCCCATTGTCCTATGAATAATATCATAACAAGGAAAACATTACCAAATTTTAATAATAATTCAGTAAAAAACAAACCTTATTACTATTTGAGACAAGATAAATATAACCAAATCTTATAAAAGAGAAAACAAGAAAGTAATAATGAAATGTGATGTGAGATTTGGTTGTGTAGTTGCTGAGCCATCACCCAGGACACACCTCACCAAACCTAGTTTATAAGTAGGTAAATAATGAACTCACTCTTCCATAACTTTTGCAACATAGGGCAGGTGCATCTCTATGCTGTGTTCGTCCTCATCAGCAGACACACTCATCGTCTCAAAGTGCCCTGTCTGATACAGCTCATTGTATACTGTAAAACAAATCATCAGTCAATTCACACCATAAATATGCTATATACCTAACAGTCCAAAAATAGATTTCCCATTAAAATACACTACAGGGTCCTGAAGAAAGCATAAATACAGTACGTACTCGTTAAAAAAAACCATAAGCAAAAACCAGCTCCTTACCTTGTTGGTCGACTATGAGGTCATAGAGGGGCGTCCGGTACTTGGTGAGAGAAGACAGAGCACACCCGGATAACCTGACATGATGCGACGGACCCAGTATGAAGACACGTTTCCTGTGAGATTTAGACGTTGAATAACTGTGCTTCACCTATGGGTATTAATACTACAGTAAATACAGTGTACAGTAATATATTATTTGCCACTGAAGGATCAATTGTTATAATATATGCAGTAGGTAAGTTCCGTAGACGAATACTCACACGACAACTGGAGACACTTGTCGGTAGGCATAGGCACCAACAGCTCCACTGTACTGGTACCCCGCATGTCTCAAGTGTATGAAACATACAATGGTGTATCAATATTTCCAACAAACATTTAACTCATATATAATCCATCGCTTTTGGAAATGTTTTAACATTACAAAAAAGATTCAATCAACATATAAATTCGTGGAATCTGAGTTACATCGTGATGTAATGAAATGTATGAACAAGTCTACTGTACATCTATACTGTAATACCATTTATGCAACCAAGGAAAAAACAGTCTAAGGGATTGAACTAAATGTTTATCAATTAAGAATTTAATGCATCATGAAGTCAAGCACATGTAACAAGAAAAGAAACTTTTCCAAGTACAGTACCAGCATTTTCAATAAACTGTACAGAAGACTTACGGGGCAATTATGGCACGCGCAGGTCCATGTGAGAGATCTGCCTGCCCTAACCATCCTTCCAGCTGGCGTGCCAGATCTGTGGCTGTCAACAAAAGAATAAAACATTAGTAAATTACTGTATGTACTACAGTAAATACATTATATTTATTATAGATAATTGTCATCTGTAGAAATAATATCTGTAGATTTTCTTTTTTCGTTTTTTGGGGAGTCACATAGAAGGAAAAAATACAAAAGTACTGTGTAGAGAATATAAAAATTTCTCACTGCAATGAAAAACATGGATGCCAAATCTAGGAGAGTGGAGTCAGTGTGTATAATTTAGCTAAATACACAAGACAGAGAAGATGCAATACCTTGTGAGGGTTCATCATCCAAGACAACTCAACATCTGAGATACATAATGTCATACCCAGTGATGAAGGTGAAATGGTTGACACAATAAGTAAGACTGGGATGTTGTTTAATTTTTTAATGTATTACCTGTATTCCTCTTCCACTTTTATGTGGGTTGGAACAGGTGCCTCAAAGACGGACAGAAATGATAGGGGAGAGCAGAGTAGGAAGCAACAGGAGGGAGCAAACACAAGTAGATATACTCTCACACACTTGATATAGTACTGTATCTTTAAAAATATTCACAAAATATGAACAAAGTATATCCAATGGCATAAGAATATGATAACTGTGATCAGCAGAGATTGTTTTATCAAATACTGTACTTTACTCACTAGTTTTGCATCATATAGCCACTAATGTGAACAGTAGTAAGCACAAATTTGAACAAAATTTGATTAATGTAATTTGTTTAGAGGACTCATTTAGGAACAGACAACACTTAGAAACCGAGGTTCTTTGATACTCTAACAGCATCAATTATGTCAAGTTACAGTTTATAACAAGTAGTATACTGTAAATAGTTATGTAGATATCAAGTGCCCATCCCGGAGCCTCCTAGATTATCCAAAGGCACAAGTTAACAGTCTCCACCTATCATAACCATACTCACAAAAGTACACACTGACCTCAATACTATCTATGCCTCACAGTGGTGTGCACAAAATGACAAATGAATTTCTTGTGCATTGTGAGGTAAAATGAGTCCAAATCCTGAGAATACAGGAGTCATATACTGTAAGTACTAGTACAGTACTGTACTGTACAGTATTTTTAATTTCAGTAAACTTATATACTGTACTATATGTGTGTAGTGTCTGTATATATCATAAATATTACAGCTCTTTATTTAATTCTAAAACTATCATTTAATATTTTGAAAAAGAGTAAAGTTGCAGTTTAGGGGAATCAGCTGGATACTTAGTAAATTCCTTTGCTATACAGTACTTCAACTCTGTAGTGTCCTTTTACTGCATTTGTAATTTAGTAAATATATGACAATTCCATGTACAGTAACATTTATGAGAGGTCAAGCTTTGAGAAAGGGAAACTGTGGATTGATGTACAAAAACGAAAAACTTTAAACCAATATTTGTATGGTAGTAATGAACTAGCCAACACAGGTTATATAAGGTTTTGCTAGTTAGAATCCATTAAAAATATCAATACAGCTTAAATCTTAATTTATTTTGGTGCATAATCTTCTAAAATGGCAGGTAGAAATTAGAACTTTCAATAAGTAATGAAGGAAGTTCTATTGTAGAAGTAAGAGGCACCAACATTTTGTTAGTGCTGGCATTGAAGGGATCAGGCATGCCTCTCCCCTAGAAACTTTTGAAATCTAGAGTGCTAGAAAGGTAGTTTCAGACATTTAGACACTGAGAAATCAAAATGCTTATTCTTATGTGCAGTAAACTGATAGCATCCTTATGCAGAGCACATACCAGTTACAGGGCCCATGAAGACAGCAACAATGAGAGAGTAGAGGGCAATATCACCAGTCGCCAACACATTTTGTAAACCCTGAGAAACTGATAAAATTAGTGCCCCCTGGCTCCTTTTACCCATCTGGTTTGATCAATGGTTTAGGTGTACAGTATATCCAACAAAAAGGCTCATTGCTTCTCCTGTGCCAAAGTTTTAGTGCATTTGATGTTATACAAAAGCATAAATCCTAATAAGTTATTGTCAATACAAAAGAACCCTTCCTATGGGCATTAATTCTGTACAGTCATATATGGAAAATACACAAATCCAGTGTTCTTCCTTCCAGCAGAACTGTAATTTACTCTGCTTATTAATTACATATCATCCCCGAAGTGTTTGATTTTATTCTCAATGATGAATGAATATGTCAGCCACATCATTCCACCACACGTTAAATATTATTGTGACAGCACCAAGTGTGAGTTCATTTAAGACTAGACTTGACCAGCACAGACACATCTTCAGGAACATTCAAGAGTCCATACATGCCCAATACTTGCAAACAACGGGTAACAGAGAAATTACTGACCACCCGACCGGCTGGCAAGCTGACCATTGGTGAATAGAATAGAGGAAAGTAAAGGTAAGTAATGTAATAGAATGGAGTCCAGTATGGAAGATCCCAAGAAAATTAATTAGTTCAGAAAAGTTGTGTAATTCTTGTATTTTAGAGAATCTTACTAAGAAATGTTCAGCCCTAACCATCCCACCAACGAAAACAATAAAAAAAAATCCGAAAGAAAGTCTCATTAGCACTGCACACCTTGATGTATATACAGAATCATGAAAACCCATCTTGTACTGTATTTGGGTGACTGTTAGAAGAAGATATGTAGCCAATGAGAAGTATGGGAGAGGATGCCTTACATATAAACAAACAATAACAGGTCAGTGTCACTTAACATCTATATATGAACCAGGTTAATGAAAGATGAAGAAAATCCATAATACATTTTTAGTTTACTCCCATTTTGTCTATGCCTGTGATTAGATGGGTAAGGTATGCAAAGATTTAAGGAGAAATTAAACTAGGTGAAAATTCATTACTATCTGCCTGCAGCCATATTTAATTTTATTTCAATTTATGTCACCATTTATCAGCTTACTACCCATTCAATTAGTTGGACGGTTCTTTGTTACTTTGTTATGAACTATATTTCTACCTACAATAACCTACAAGACTGTGTGGTCAAGTATAACCAACCACTAATATTAAACACTGGACTCCATAAAAGGAAAAAAACCTTCTTTCTAAGTAATTAAACCTGACTTATTCTTTATGGTATATACATCTATTATTACTTATGGTTATCCACATCAGAAAATTTTATAAAACTTCACTCGTTTATGGAAGACTTGGGTGTTTTAATTCTTAGTGTAGGAATTATTAGGCCAATATCTTCCACACCTGGTAAATGTGTAAACGTTTCCTTTGTGTGTAAATAATAACTGTCACAGATAATAAAAATATCATGAAGTATTAGAGAATACTGTATATTACAATTATGATTACATTAACTTCACGTGGAGTTCAAGGTTCAGGGGTTTGGTAGTGAGTTTTTCTGAGCCTCTGAGAGTCATCCAAAAAGTTGTACAAGACAAAGAAAATACAATTTTGAGGAGGTAGTGAAGTGTGTCAGTGGTATGTAGGTCCAGATGGTACGGAGAGAATTGTCAAAAACTCGCTGCCATAGGTATTAAGGCTGGATATAACATAATATGAGGTTAGCGTGGCTGACAAATGGCCCTGTGACCCTAACAATAAGTGGTCAACTTGACCTCTTTTTCGGGGGAGTAAAGGTCCAGGGTGTTACCTCACTCCTCCCCTTACCTCACTCTCCCCCTCACACACCTCCATATTACCTCTATCAACTTACCAGAGTCAGTGTACCAACTGCCAGCGTGGGTGGCGCGCCGAGCCGACATTTTGATACCTATTTTGGTAAACTTTCGAGAAAATAAAGAAATTAAAGTAAATGACAACAATGAACCTTCGTCTCACAAGGCGGTTACTTTCCCAGCACAACCAACTAACTCGTGTTTAGCCCCACACAGAAAACAAGCACACACTTACCCCTAACTATTATATTATGTTATCTGCTGTTAATACCATTTTGTATTTATTATTTCTCGTCTGTTTCATGTCTATTTACTGTACTTGGTGCTCTCTACTTTTTGTAGGGTTGATGAAGGGGCCCAAGAGCTCAAGCAATGGATATACATAATAATAGTGGAAACTTGTGTAGGACAAGTGTAGTCTTTTTTTTTCTTTTATCCTCTTCACCACTGATCGACTCGTTAGCCGCTTGGGCGATCGGTCACGTCCCTGTTACGCTCTGTTGGCAAGTACTGGGCATGCACCGGCTCCTGGATGTACAGTATATGAACCTGCTTCAGTGTTGGTCAAGTCTGGTCTTGAAAGAGCTCACACTCGGTGCCGTCACAACACTCTATGGCAGATTGTTCCAAGAGTTCACAACTCTCACTCCGAAAACATTTGCCATCGCAGTTTTCTGGACTTGCTGCTTCTTCAACCTTGAGCTGTGACCCCTTGTTGGGTGAACATCCGCCAGCTCCAGGTAAGAACACTCGACTGAGTAGTGCCCGTTGAGACACTTATACACCTCAATAAGGCTCCCGTGTGTAGCAAAAGCAAGGCAATTGCAGGCCCTCTAATCTCTCTAGGAAGCTGAGGTACCTAAGTGCAGGCACCAGCCTGGTGGCCCTCCTTTGGACATTTTCAATCAACTGACAGTCCGAAGCATATCTCAGGGACCCGGGGTGACAGTTCTCCAGGCGGGGAAGCACTTCACTACCTGAGATCGTTACGAGGTACCAAGTAAGAATATTTACATATACTTCTCCTCATCCACAGCTCACGCCTACATCCACTGACTAGTCGCACCGTAATTGTATTAACAGTGACAAAGCACCGCGTGCCAACGGTCTATTAGTTTAACTTAAACTGTATATTATATCAATGTAAACCTTTGTTGCGTCTCTCACATGAGTTTCTGTATTAAATCTGTTGCTGTCTATTAAGATGAGATTTCGTATGTACAGTACAGTAGGTAAATAAAATATACATTGGTTGTAGTTATTGTGGAAGAGATATAAAGGCAGGAACTTAACTTTTCCTGAGGACGTCTGAGACGACTCGGAAGAGCGTGAAGATCGTTTTACAGCGCGGTGTAGTTACTGCATTATAGATGTTTATGGACAATACTACACAGTACTCTCCAGCCGTGTCATGTCTAACTAAACTGGCAGTGCATAATGCTCAAAGCTGGTCTTTATTGGCAGTAAATTACCATGTCATTTCTTTGTGTGAATTACCTTAATGAATCATATGCATGAACATATTCTAAAAATGAGCAAATGTCGGAAATTTTTATTAAAAAACTTGGACGTGGGTGGTGCTATTTTATATGCATAATGCTTTAAAGAATAAAGCAAACACTATGACTCTTTATTGAACAAGTCTTGTAATATACAGTATTTATAAAAAAAAAAATTTCGTGTCAGGTTGGTCACGTGCATGGACTAAGTAGGTGAACTGATTATTTTTCCAAGCTAGGCTTGATATTTACACTAAAATATTCCTGTATCTTTATTTCAGTAAATTGGTTTGAGATTTTATGCTGAAATGTATCTTTATATATTTATGAATAGATTATAATAATATGTACAATCAAAGACAAAAGTCGTGTCGCGGTTTTGTCCGAAGATTAAATATAACTCGTGAAACATTATGAGAGCCTCCTACCACAAGGCAGAGCACACCAAAAGTTTAGCCCTTCGGCATATGTTTTCACCAAACTTAGCGACACGACTTTTGTCTTTCATTGTACATTATGGAAATAAGTTTGTTTTTATTAAATACCTGTATGTACAATGTAAACAATTCTTTCGTGCCCGATAAATCTTTGTAAGTACTGTTGTGGACTCCAGGAAAATGTCCTGACTTGGCAAGTCTGAGGTGGAGGATGTTCTGGACTTGTCCTTCTTCGAACTGTTTAACAGTGGGACTCCTACATCTAATATTCTTCAGTACTATTCTCTCATTTGTCCCACTTTCAGTGACCTGCCACAGGGAGAGTCACTGATGGACATACTGAGTAAATGGAAAGATATAGATATAGGTAAAAAGAGTGTATAAGTCTGAGGGGTATAATGAAAGGGGGGAGAGAACAAGAAGAAATGGGAGGAAAAGGTGAAGATGGTTATCCAGGGAATGAATGGAGAGCATGATGGATTCAAGTGGTTTTTTTTAAGGAGGTGTTTGCTGGTGAGTGGTGGGAGCTTGTTTGAAGTGACAAGTAATCCAAACTTGATGCCTTGTTATGAGAGCACCTTAGTGAAACATTTCTTCCAGCAGTAAGAGTGATTAAGTTAAACGGAATAATGGAAAAGTGTGTGTGTGAGTTTGCTCTTGTCCGGCCACCTAAGCAATGATGGGGTAAAGACTCAGGTCAGGTGTGAGAAGGATGTTATACTGAGCAATGAAGGTTGTACACTAACAAGTATTGAAATTATTAATTTCCAGTGACCTAATTTCACAACCTTTTATGCCATAATTCCTACAGACTGAGTACGGTGATTATTTACACTAGAATAAGTTGCGTGGCCTTGTAAGATCGTCTTGCAAGTACTCAACACGGTGGTAAATGGAGGACTGCTTGCAGGCACGCTTGCCTTCGTCCCCCAGGCGCTGCTGACCACTCCCAGACAATTTTTTGTAGGTCGAGTTTAATTCAATTCTAGATGGTTGTATTTTCACCCCTGAGGGTTGCTCGTGGAGTATGTGCAGGGGGGGGGGGATTAAACATTTCCCCCTGTAGAAAGACAAGTGAATGCGTCGCTGTTTCATTTATACTATCGTTTCAAAGTGAATTCTTTCACTTACAATGAAGAAAAATCTTCGAGAACCCGGACTCGGGGCTCGAATAAAGACCTTACTCTAACTAAATATATAAGAATGCATGTAACTCCCCTTTTTCAAATATGATACAAAGGCTGTGGACAAGATGGTTAACTCACACTGACTCTCCGTAACTAGTGTAGAGCGGTGTTTCTATGTCGCGACCCTCTGGTATGAGAAGTACAAGCAAAATAATATAGTAGGAAACATTTATTCACTCCATCTTGATTCAATTCATATGTTATGTTTCAACTATTTATTGTTTTTATTTCATCGAACATAATTTACAATGAATACAAACGATTTAGAAAAGAAAAAGTTCAGTTTTCGTTTTGCCAAGTTGGAGGACGAAAAATTAATTGTCGGTAGTGTTGTTTCGAGTTAGCTGCTGGAGGGGGGCATTGCTGGGAGCTACAGTACACAGGTAGATACTTTGTGGCGTTGAAGCAAGTGATTATTTAATTGTATGGGATGTCTACACTGTTTACGTAGTCCCCTCCAAAGTATTCTCCAGTGTTACTCTCCCTACCAGATAACCATGAGTCTCCTTGTCGTATCCTACAAGTGAAAGAGTTAGGTCTTCAAGGAATGGATCGATTGTCTTGAAATTTAGTAAAGAGAAGTACTGAGATGAGTTCATTAATTCGTCGTTAAGCGATTATTTTGATAAGTGAGATAAGATCTATATCAGGTGCTCGGTTTTGTCCCAAAGCATACGTGGCATCTATTTTTTCTTTCATGGGATATTTTACAAGATTGATGTTAGTTGTACAGTTACTAGGTGAATGAACTGTGTGTGTGTGGGGGGGTATTCATACACTCATACGAAAATTTACGCACACACACACACACATACACGAGGCTAACCAGGGACAGGTGTGATGGTGGGTGTTGGTTGTGATGATCCAGGCTATCAGGGTCACAATTCTGGAACCAGATTCTCAAAGGCTCGTACGTTAAAATAATCCTCTTAAATAAAATTATACAGCAGAAGCCGAGTGATTTAATTACCTTATAACACAAACAAAAAATAAATGAAAAAAACATTAAAATCACAAAGAATCTTTATCTTAACTTACATTCACTTTAGTTAGACCAAATTAACGTCGATAAGCCTTTTCAAAGTTGCCTTAATTATTTTTCCTAACTGATGCTAGGTGAATATATGTAGTTAAGGTATGATAGTATTTAATGTTGATGGTATTTTCAAACTTTTTTTTTTTGCTTTAATTTAAGTCTTTTAGTTGAGTGCATATAACATCTCCGGTTTCAAGAAATACACATCGTGCGAACCTTTGTGAATCGGGACCCAGGAATGCACACCCAGCGCCCCAGGCTTGAATTATTTTATTCCCCAGGACACTCAAACACAACCGGTCTAATATAACTCACAAGCCATTCTACCGCGCCAATGAAGTACGCTTACGTTCTTCTTTGTTAAACCTTATATAGCTCCTCGGTAATGGAGGCGAACGATAGAGTCGGGTTTTGTTTAAGTTCATGTAGATTTTGTTAAAACCTAATTAAGTATACTAGCCTCGCTTGTCAACACAATGTAGTTAATAAAATGTTGCGTTGAGTTTTGTTAAGTATTGCTAGGTGTAGTTCTGTCTGAAGGTAAAACAGACGAAGGGAGTTACGTAAAGGCGAGTTCATTCAGGTTTTATTAAAATCTACTTCAGCTGCAATTTTTTTAATGGTTATACAATGTATCCTTCATCAACTATGTTTATTTACATCATGTTAGAAGTTAGAACCTACACATCATGCAGCTTCAGCAACAAAACAACAGTATAGAGATAAAACATAGGTTAAATTTATTGACACTTTATTAAACCTAACCTAATCTTCTCTATCTTGACAATATTAACTTTGTGTTCTACTAGTGTACATCAATCTAGATTTTGTCAGATCAGAACTAATTATATAGCTGTTCTATCAGGCTTCAGTCAACAGAATATACTGTACTACTGTTACGCTTAATTAGCTTCCTTTTACATTATCTTGTACCTATTACCACCTGTCTCACCAGTCATAAGAGACGACGATACTAGATTTTTGTCTGTATTTAGCTGAAACTAATGTCTGGTGTGGTTGACGATAGATGATATACTTAGCCTAGTGAGATCTATCCTGGCTATAACTGGGTTACTTTCACTCACTCGGGAAGACAGTTTATCGGTGCTTGGTTTAACGAGGCTGTTAGTTAACTTAATCTTGTTGATAAATGAATAGTATTGGTGGTAAAATTCTTCGATTTTACACTGTTTCTACGTGAATATATACTAATTTGGCTAGTTAATTATTGGGCGTTTTGTTGGTGATAGTCAATTAAGTTGTGGTCAAGTATATTATTGTTATTTTTGAAACTCGTACACTAAATTCTTTCAAGTTAAATAAACAAAATGCGTGTAGTTTATAGTGTGTGTGTGTGTGTGTGTGTGTGTGTGTCGTCGTTCATAATCAGGGAGCTATATAAGATGGGGCCGGCCCTGAAGGCTTGGTGGCTGGAGGGTTGGCGGATAACTGGCTCTGGCAATACTGGCTAATTGCTCTCAGGCCCACATTCTCAAGGTACACACACCCCTGCCATCACTACTACTACTACTACTACTATCTTCATAATCACCACTACTACCAATACCACCACTGCTACTAATACCATCATAATCACTACTACTACTACTACTCCTATTACTACTACTACTACGTAAGCCTCATATATCTCTGCAGCTCGAGTGTTATATCCGTGTTAAATCTTGAACATATTGGCGATTACTTTCACTAATCACAGAGTTTAACAGGTATATGGCGAGCAGTTGTCAGTGGCGAGTGATGGCGATGTTGCTTGGTTCAGTATCTCTTACCGCCACAGTAAGATAAACTAGAAGAGAGAGAGAAAGAGAGGGAGATCCACAATAAGATAAACTAGGCGAGAGAGAGAGAGAGAGAGGGTGAGAGAAGAGATATAGTGTTGACGACGAATTTGTTGAGGTGTTTAAATACGAAACATATGGCTCTCGCCTCGGGCTGTGATTGCCCTCGACGGTAGTCTACAGATTTCTACAGGACAGACAACACGTTGGTTCAGACCACTAGACCCTAAAACGTGAGTGATCGTGAAGTATTAGAATCTTCTAAGAAATCCTAAATAACTTTAATAAGTATATTTATGTACTGTAATTTGATCATATTATACAAATTGTCTCCTGATGTATCAACAGTTATAACATGTGAGTTATATTTAAGATGTTAACAGGCTATGTACTGTATATTGACTGTATTATTCATATTATGTGTCCTGAGATAACAGCATTTGTTATATGTGAATTGTCCTTTGACAGGTTTTGACCGAATTATATGGTACGAGTCAACGTTGAGGGTTTATTTCTCCAGCAACAAAACTATAACGCTCCTATGAGAGTTACCAGTATCTGTAAGGTTCATGTGAGCGAATGTACATCAAAGCTTAATGTGATCGACTGTTTAAGCTTAATGTAATCGACTGTTTAAACTTAATGTATCAACTGTTTAAGCTTACTATGATCGACTGTTTATCAAAAAAAAAATTAAAAAAGTAAAAGTTAAAGTAATCGACTGTCATATACTGAAGCGACTAAGATTATTCCTAAATTATACCAACTAGATGGCCGAAGTAGACAGACAGGCAGACTGACAACATAAGCCCGGGTTAATATATCATACAGGACAATATCGACCACTGCATGGACTCTCCCTCAGTATGGCTGCCTCTGGGTAGTGGCCATTAGGTAAATAAATGTGATCGACTATACACACAAGCTTATGTAAATACACACTGAAGATGTTAGAATGCACTTAACTAGTTGACTAAAAACACAAAAATACCGAAATAATACGCTTAACCGTAAAGATGCACTAACACACTACATAAATTTAATACATTCACTTATTACCAGTTAGGTGATCACGTTACACTGAGACTCTACCTTAACTACATCCGTTCACTTAACACCAGTTAGGAGAAAATATTTGCAGTAAGTCTCCCTTAAGTAGAATATTTCACTTAGCGCCAATTAAGAAACAAAAGAAATACGCAGAAACCCTGGATAAAAATTCAGTGCAATAATGTGAACTTATCTTGTTGAATAAATGTATATATCTGATTTAGGATGAGTTTCAATATAAATATACCTCATAAAATGTCATTAAATGAACGTGTCTAGTCAAGGAAGTCTCAATATAATTTTGATCCCAATTATATGATTTTTTTTTTGTGTGTGAGTGTGTGCTTTAATTTAAAGTCAAACAGTGAAGTGCATTCTTACATCTTTACTCGTGAGGAGCATTCATCGTACGAACCTTTGAGAATCCGGGAGAGTTTATTATGGCGTGGCTGAGTGACCGCGGGCAGATTAACATTCCACACTGTCGCTCTCAGCTGGTTGTCTAGATGCCCCCGCTACATACCCACGCGTCCATGCAACACTCCAGCCACAAATAATCTCTCCAAGCACTTTTTTTTTCCCCTGGTGATGTGAGAGCTTAACTTTATGTCTGAATGATTCTGCTTAAGTCTGGAATATTTACAAGATTAACATTAACAAGTTTATAGAAAGAAGTACTAAGCTTCACAGAGTTGAACTAATGTCTTGAGGTTAAGTTTGAGGTATTTAATGTATATTAAGCACGTGTGTAAATATTAGCATGAAATTTACACAGAACTGAACTGATACACTGAGTTTAATTTGGAAATATTTAGTACTTGTTAGAATAAGCGTATCAGTGTGTTATCAAGCTTTCGTAGAATTTGATCACAGAAGGGCGGAATGTTTTTCTAAGTTGGGAGGGGGGGGGAATTTAATGTAGTAATCAGCAGCGGTTTCTGGGGTTTCCCAAGGAGGAGGGAGAGAGGGGGGGATGGTCGTCCGTACATGTGGATAATGGCACCCACAGGCTGCAGCGAGTAATAAATAAAACCTGGAATCTTGCACACTGAAGGCATCGTTCTATTGGGTCAAGGACAACACCAATTAAAGTTTTATTACTTCAATCAATGGCTGATAAAGAGCACTATGAAGTTGGTAGAGGTGATAAGTGACGGTATTGAAGAGTATGAGAGCGTACAGTTGGGGACTTTTCCGACTGGTACACTCACCGTTCAGTCCTCCCTCTCCGTGAGTTGTGAACCCTGAGTGTCTCGACTCGTGAATCTGAACATTCACGAGTGAGGGGGATGATGGTGGATGGTGGGTTGAGGAGGGTGCAGGTGGTCGAAGGCTCGTAACCCGATGTTTCCAGAATAATACAACAATATAGTTGGAATAGTGAAATACATTAATAACATCTCAATAAAACTTAATAAAAGAGAATGGTCTGGTACTCACCTTGGACCCGGCTGCTGCGGGGCTGCCTCTCAACTACCGTCACTGTCTGGAGCCGCGGTGTCCTCCTCCACAACCACAACACGACAGCAAACCTTAACACACACCATCTCCAGACACCAGCACGACTCCCAGCAGCACAGTCAGGGCTCAGGGCGGAGGACTCAGGCACCACACAAGCCAGCACAAACACCAGAACCTAACTACCTCAGCCCAAGTCCTTATAGAGTCTGGGTGTCATTCTTTGGTCATTTTAGTCGTTAAATTTATACTTAATCCAGAATTAACCAATTACATGCGTTCCTTCAATTCCGGTTACGAGGAAAATTCATCGTGCGGGTGTTAAGGATCCCTCTAGTCCCATCCCTAGCCACACAAACCTGGGGGAGGTCATCCACACTGGACATAGTAACGTAAGGATTAAGAACGACATCGAGGTTTGTAGAGCAGTAGCCAGCGCGTAAATGTTTGTGTGGATGATAACTCTTAAGGTTATTGAGATTTATTCTACCACTTTGAAATACTCTTGAGTTCTATTATTATTGTACAGCATAATACGGTACACTTCATATTGATTAACCCAATGTTTGTCCAGTCGTCTCTCGAAAGTCAACACGTTTGGAAAGGCGACCACCTGCTGGGATATGTTGTTCCTTACCTCCACAACACGCATCCAAGTCCAAGAAGTTGTTGCCTTTCGGGTTGGTCTGTGTACATACATGTCTAACTCACCACAAAACTATCACCTCTTGGGACATTCTTCAAGATATATTCCCTTTATCATCTTCTTCGTCTTCATTATACTATTACTATTGATGGTATTTTGACATTGAATATTTGTTCTTCGTAAGTTTCTCAGCCAGTCAGCAGCCTAGTGCCTTCCTCTCACTCCCTTGTCTTCTCTGAACACTTACAGCTCTTAGTGACTCATGATAGCGCGGATCTTTCTTCTTGTAGGGCCACCACACTGTATCTACCGACTGCATATACTCCAGATGTGGCAGAACCAGGATCTTGTACAACCCATCTGAAGTTTTCTTGCTCCTAGTGGACGAAATCAAACAGAAACACATCGGTAACATTATAGATACTTGACGTAACACATTTCCCCATAAATGTTGTTAAAAAAATGAAATAAAATCCAATGAAAAACACATAAACTAAAATAAAATCCAGCGAAAAAAATCCTTATGCATGAATAATTAATGTTAAAAATAAAATAAAAATCAACAAGAAAGAAGCCAGGTTTACAAAATGTCTGTCGTTACCTCTAGAACCAGTGTAGTTACGACATTATGGCATTTCAAGAATAAAATAATATATGGTAGTAAATCCTGAAACACTCCGATATCATTTGACTCAGACACTTGGGAGAGGAAGGGGGTGGAGGGGCAAGTGTCATGTGCCGGTGTCAAGGGTGAAGTCATTTGAGTAGCTGCTTGTTCACTTGCCTTGGTATGTCAGTCTGTCCTTTTGTGGTACGTGTATAAATTGGATCACCTGATTATTCGCCCCTAACTAACGAGTATTTTGCTTTATGAGTGACCGGCTTAATGCTAACCTAACCTAACGAAGGGCAGGGAGTGCGTGGTGAGGGGTAGAAAGTATTATGGTGTGTGGTAAGGAGTGTATAAGTGTGTGTGTGGTAGAGAGTGTGTGGTAGAGAGTGTATGAGTGTGTGGTAGGGGCAGGGAGCGTCACAGGCCACACTAGTGTTTACAAACTCCACTCCACGATAACGAGATGACTCACTCACTTGTTTTCCAATACAAGTGGAAATACAACTTGACTATCGAAGGGAAAAATGTTTCTCCATTTCTTCTGTTCAAGGTAAAGGTCTCTCTCTCTCTCTCTCTCTCTCTCTCCACCCCGGACTTTATTTCACCTGATGATTAAACACCCTAACGCTACCTAAGGGAGTTAGAGTTAGGTTAAGTTCGGTGAGGCCTGTCTGTCCGTCTGCATGTCTGTCTTTTATACGGGAGAGATCAAGGCATAAAGAATGTTCAAAGCAGGGAGGAAATGACAGTGAACTTGGTGCCAGACAAGTGTAGACGCACTCAGACAGGAAAATGCAAAGACAACAACAATTATAAATTTACTTAGACATCTCTTCATAATGTTCAACTTACACACACTCATTATACAGAGCAAATCTAAGTGTTCACATAGATTCACCATTTTTCATATCATTTCACTTATGTTTTATCAGAGTGAAGGATGAACGACAAGTCTCATAAAGTGAACGTCGAATATTGTCGTTTCAAAACCTTTTTTTTAGGAAGTAATTATTTATCATTTTAACGTTTCTTGGTATTTAATTATTCCAGTTCTTACTCATAATGTTTTTTGTGGTTTCCTTTGCAACGTGTCTCTTTCCCCTCCATGAAAATATACTCAAATTAATTCAATCATATGTAAACAAGGTGATAAAGCCAATCCCTTTAAATTATCGCCGAATTTACCTCACATCAAAATGGTGAACAATGATCATATTCTTAAAAATCATTAGAAGGTTAGTTAACTCAGCGCCCCCCGCACTGCATGGACGCTCTGGTGCTGATCGCCAATCCTTCCTCACACACGTCCAGGCCATCGATCAATAGACCACCGTAACGAGACCCATGCAGTAACGCTTGACATTTTCAGAGCATTTATAGATATCATCATCGATCCCTACCTGTAAGATTGCCCTCCCATGGGTTTTTTTTCCTTAGTTTCTTTCATTTCTTTCCTAATCCAATCGCCGAGTCCGTATACTGTAGTTCGGGTTCCTCAAGGTTCCTCACTACCACCAACTCTTTTCACTTTTATGTAGATGTTTGTTAAGCTCTTCATTGATCAGTGACCCTGGCTGCCCTAGTCTTAAATTATAATAAATATTCAATGTCAGTGAAGACATTCTCATACGTGCAGGAAGTCTTTGTATTTGTATATATTTGGGCGAGGTACATCCAACTTGTTTTACATCAATATTACTAAAACAAAATATATAATATTTAGACACAGACATGATGTTGCATAAAACACCATAAGTTTTGACAACACCATCATCCCATCACCACACTTCAAGTTTTATACCGTAGTGAGAAACTTCGTCAGCATCCTAGCTAGAACCTTGGACCTACAGTATGTTAGGTCCTACTTCAACGACCAACACTAATGTGACAACCATATATGTCATCTGTGTTTGATGTTGAATGCCTAAATAAAATACTCTCTTCAACGAGACTCGCCAAAAAAAAAAAGACTAAACATTTCTTGATATTGAAATTTTCCGGCAGCTTTGGTTCTCTGTCAGGTAAGCTTAGCCTCAACACGAAGCTCCTTTCCTTGATCAGGTGTGGCGACGTGCTGAAAATGTCCCGGGCATGTGTAGTTGATCAAAACTTCATTGAAAGCTTGAGGCATGCTGAGTTTAACCCTCTGAATAAAAGATAAAGTGAAATTAGGTCAGATTAGGTTGGGTTAAATTAGGTTTGGTTTGGTATTTTCAACCCGATATATTCTTAGTTATGTTCGGTATGGACCAAACACGCCCGGAAATGTTTTAGCACTCACAGGTCTGCCTCACTAGTCCAAACTCTGGTCCAGTACTGTAAGAAAGAGCAACAGCTGGAAAGGCTCACACCCGTCACCCCTCGGGAAGAAGATCCACCTGTCTTCTGTAAGGTGGCGAGAATGTCCACAACCTGAGAAAAATTAAAAAACGGGGCTGATCCGATGGACAAACAAGGGAATCATTACTTCCATTGAAAGCTTCTTGGACGATGATATCTCAGTGACTGGTAAACTGTGAGAGGAAATTAATAATGATAGTGTAGTCTTACCACACCTGAGTAAGAAAAGGGCTGGTCACGGCTGATGCCTTGGATAACCTTGACCATAACCCTCCTCTCTTGGGACGGGAACCAGCACAATCCAGCTATCCAACTTAAGAGGTGTCAAGAGTCTGCAGTTAGCCTCCTACGCAGTAAATACTATGCAGAAACCCCACCTTCATTGGGACCATTACCTGCAGTTAGCATGAAAACCTCGACTCATACAATCAACTCATACATCCAAACGCTCAATAGGTCATTTTGATACATTTGATTTCCATTTTGAATAATCATTCAACTTGAGCTCAACTAAACCTACCATATTTTACAACCCATGGCAACTTTAGTCTTTCTTGGCGGCTTTTTGTTTTGTGTTTTGCATCTCCAAAGCCAAAACTTTCATCATCAGATATATCCAGACTATGTGTAGGATAAGGGTACAGACACTAGATCAAGGCGCAGAATTTCCCTTTTAAATTATACCTAGTTTCAATGGCCGATTCAAAGGTTGACCCTATGAGCTCAGAACATCCACTAGTAATTTTGGTTTTAATTCAGATACAGAACATTCTATACACGTGATTAAATCGACCAAAGTTATTGAATTTGACATTAACGAAGTGATCGGCTGAATTTTGGCATGTGTGAGAATTCTAGGTCGCATGACGGAAAATTCTTGGTATAATTGTGATGCCATTATAGGTGCTATGACTTAAATCCACAAGGTAAGTCCTCTTACATCTCCACTTGCGAGGGAACTTTAACACACGGATCATTGAGAATCGTGGCCCTGAATGGCGAGAGTTGTTCCACAGTTGTTCAGTGTTTGGTAAACTAACATGACCATAGCTGCCGCTCTTGCTATTGCTTACACTGGGATGTGAACTTTCTTGTACTGTTGTACAACATTGTGCAACTTTTCTCATTACTCTCAATATATCAGTACAATTATTAAGATTTTCATTCAGATTATTAAAATGCGTATACATCTCTTGAATGTAACAGGATTGTCTTATAATCCTTATTTTCTCTGTGAATTTTTACCACACTAGTGTGTCTGCATCAACAATTACAGTACTCCAATCAGAATCGATCTGCACGCCACTACCTTATTAATGACACCATCCCACGTGCTTCATTGATCATGCCACATAATATATACACTACTAAGTGAGTGAAGGGCGTAAAGAACATGTAAGTGTGAGTATAATAGAGAGAGGCTGAGATAGGGAGGGAAATAGTGGTGTGGGAGACATGTCGCTGCATAAAGGATCATGAAAACACCTCCTGACTCGAATGGCATTTCCTGTTGCCAATTAACCTTTTAGTAACGCAAATTCCTTCATTTTTGGGATATTATGCTAATTGTAGACCCTTTTGTGAATTATAGTACATCCATTCATAACGGAGATTATCCAAATTTTTAACTAATACTAGAGAATTTATACATATTAATTATAAAATAACACATTTCATCTAATTGCAACTTAATTTTATCATTCCGGTATTATGCACAATGGATAATAGTTTATCAATTAGGCAGGAATTATTAAGTTTATAAGGTTATTTGAGAGTATGTGGTAGGTAGTTAGTGGTAGTAGGCGACAACTGGTAAAGCCGACATGGCAGCGCTGGTGACCGTCGGTTGTTTCAGCTTTGTTTTGCTTCGCCCGCTGGTAGGGCTGGAATTACGAAATACAAAATAATATAATTCATTCTATCACCCAGTTTAACTAGTGGCAGTGTTCCTGATCATACAGTCTTCCTTAATAAGTGGAGAGATGATTAAGAAGTGAGAGATATGGTGACAGGGTGAGAGGAGAGTGAGAGAGAGGAGGAGAGAAGTGAGGGTCTGTGAGGCAGCAAGACGTCATTCCCAGAAAACAATGACCATTTAAACCACTTGTGGTAATTTCCCCTCCCCCCCCCTCCAAGATGCATTGTCCCTGGCTGTAGTGTGTGAGTGTGCTGCTACTTCAAGTTCAAATATCTCCTTAAGGTGAGTGGTGGTGACCTGTGTGTGCTGCTGTTGGTCGTGTCACTATAGGCCTAGGGTGCTCACGGCCTCCCCTCAAACACAAAAACAAACTATATTAATTAAACTAACAGTAATATAAAATGTAATTAACTTAATAATTTATATTTTTTAAGATGCATTTCTTATATTTATATGGAATTTTAAGTTTCAAATTAAGTGTTATTTTCTTATTGTTCAGTTATAAATATTAAAGCAATGGCAAATATCTAGAATGACTCTGCATTATTAATTATTATTTTTTTCATCCCTATCTTCAAGAGTATGTTTGCTTTAATGCCTAGTATGTATATTCAGTTGTGCAGCAGAAAAAAATAACTTGTGGTGATGGAGTAGCTATTATATATACTGTAATTCTTTTATTCAGTGATGCATTAAACAAAAACTCTTTTACCAAAACAGTATTTGCAGATCCTAAAATGATATCAGTAGTTTTGAAGATCATTTTCTTGAGATATTTCCATTGTGGTGATTGAGGTATTGTGGTCAACTTTTAAACCCACCAAAACAGCCACACCTCACCTAACCTTACCTGCTGAATCTTGCCTAAGATAATTAAGTTTTGTTTAGCCAGTCAATTTAGGTTTTGATAATTTGTTTTGACTGTTATAGAAAAATGGTTTGTTTGCTGTTTACAATTAAATGATATTTGTAAAAGTCAAACTTTAAGATTGTCATACAACTGAAACAGCTAATTTGGACTATGATACTGGTCTTCATAATTAAAAAAAAAATTACGAGCAGAATTAAGAATCTGAACTAATTGTTAATGTTAATTAGAATCCCATTATATAGGCCGATGCTTGAAGAAGACCGTCTGGCAATTATTAACATTCCTTGATGTATGAATCTGCAATATTAAATAATTTACGAAAGATGGCGTGAAAGAAACTAAATTAGCGTAGTGTCAGAGATTGAATAATTATATACAGTGTTCTTACATTTTTATTTGTGCGCTTAATTTATATTATTTGAAGCAGTACGTATTTTTAATAAGTTTAAATTCTCGTAATACTGTGCATGTGAGACAAAAGACTTGGATGCATATACCTGTATTTTAATAGTGGCAATAGTGTTATTTTCATTTTACCTTCATAAAAAAGTACTGTAGTATATTCACCAGGTACATTCATGTCTTGAACTACCGTATCTATTTTTGAAAATTTAAATTTTTCTTGGAGATCTTGCCTGATAACCTCTTGAAGCAAGTTGGCTCTGGCCTCCACTCTGTTTCACTTTACTCCTGTGATTTAAACCAAACCTTCAGTGTATGATGTCTGGTTTTGGTAGATATGGACCACTGAGTAATTTCAAACTTTGTCCATATCTGTAAAAATTAGACAAAAAACTATGATGGTTTGTTTTCATTTGCCACAGCAGATGGAGGCTGCAGGTACTGCATATACAAAAGTGTTACCATGTAATAATTCTAAAGGCACGTTTTTCAGATTACCTTTCATAAAATTGACTACGGTATTGTAGAAACATAGAGAACTTCATCATTTTTGTCAGAAAAACGTGATAGTCATCTAAGCTGTTTGTCAGTTAAGTCTTTTATTTTTATTTTTCATAGAATTGCCTGAAATAGACTTAACTATGTTAGGAACTGTAGCTAACCTATGCAAGCATGGAAAATGGCCATAAACAATGATAATGAAGGAATATTTTGGTAAGATTTTTTGTTAGGTAAATTTAGGAGCACTGCACACCATGAGAGTAAATGTGGTGCTATTGCGAGAAACCATTTTAGGGTGAAAATGTAAAACATATGTTGTTTTTTTTCTTCTGTAGATAGACACATTGGGAACATTTGGCAAGCCATTTGCTGCTGTTGATTTTATTAATGATGTGATTTATAAACCCAAGGTCAATATTTCATAAAGTTGTTGCTTTCTAGACAGTTGAGAAGCAATACTTGTGTCTTGTTTGTGTACAATGGCATAGTTCAGTACTGTTACATTATTTTGCAGCTCAGAATAGTGCAGTTGGGATGTTCAACTGTTTTGATAATCATTATAATTGGTAAGGTTTATTATAAAATATTAATTTGTCCTAAACCACACATACATACTGTATATACACACATGTACATAGGAGAGGACAATTTATATTTATGTACATGTAGGTGTATTGTACTGTACACATATAGTACTGTATTTACAATATTGAATCACTCTTGAGGTCGTTACTTGAGGAATTTTATCGTGAAATTCATTTGTACTGTATTGGTCTAATGCAGCATTAGATAGCTATGATAATGGAAGACTTTCCTCAGTAATTACTAGGGATTATTAAAATTCTTAAGAAACTATTCCTGAAGCCTGAAACATTTTGTTACTTTGTTTTGAAATGTTTTTGATTAAATTTTGTTGGGATTGTGTTAAACATCGCTTTCTCACATTTGCAGATGACGGCGGCCCCTACCTCTGCGGATGCGTGTTTAAGCATCGTTCACTCCCTCATGTGCCATCGCCAAGGGGGAGAATCAGAGGGATTTGCCAAAAGAGCCATTGAGAGTCTTGTCAAAAAACTTAAGGTAGGTCAGAAGGTAGATTTGTGGTGTGTTTTTTTTTTTTTCTCGGAAATCTTCATCTGGAAGTTTTTAGTATACAGTACAAGTGAACGAAAGGGGTGTTGACCTCTTATTTACCTAATGGCCACCCACTAGAGGTGACCATGCTGAGAAAAGGAGGCCAGTGGCCTGTGTAGGATCCCTCCATTTTTCTTGATCGCTTTGTTAAGGGCTATTTTGATGCCCATTACTGTTCATGACTTGAGCTGGTAGACCGTTCCATAGGTCTACTTTGGTCCTTCGTTTTATTTATTTATTTATTTATTGAATTTATTTATTTATTAATTGTTTACACTTGTATATCTTTCCAGGAAAAGCGAGACGAACTAGATTCATTGATAACCGCTATTACAACAAATGGGTCTCACCCCAGCAAGTGTGTCACTATACAGCGAACTCTTGATGGGAGATTACAGGTAAGACATCATTTTAGTTCAAATTCATATAAGACTTTAAATAGAAATTGATTGATGGTAATTTTATGTTCACTGTAAGATGAATCCACTTACCTGGACTCTTGATTTGTACAGGTAGCGGGTCGGAAGGGGTTTCCTCACGTAATATATGCTCGTATCTGGCGATGGCCGGATCTACATAAAAATGAGCTGAAGCACGTCAAATACTGCCAGTTTGCATTTGATCTCAAGTGTGACTCGGTGTGTGTCAACCCTTACCACTATGAACGAGTGGTCTCACCTGGCATTGGTAAGTTAAAACCAGTTATTAAGGAATTATCAGGATTTATATGTAACCCTTTTTTATGATTTGGTCCTTTGTGTACTGTATATTGCTATTATTCCTGATGATACAGATTGTGTGTGTGTATCTGTGTGTGTATCTGTGTGTACATGTACTAATGGTTCATATATTTTCCAATCAATACATTATTTTTAGACCTGAAGATGAATGACCATGAAATGTTTAGAATGTTATTGAACTACAATTAATAACATGGCATTTAATCACTACATTCTTCCTTTTAGTTATCAGAACATGGTCACATACTCCCCCCCCCCACTCTCATAAAATTATTTTATATCTCTGTATTGAAGTTCCTGACATCATGCCTTGCCAGTATAGTTGAGGAGGTAGTGGCCATCCCAGTGTGCCGACAACATTAGCTTTTATTGTGTTTAACTTGATTCTTTTATTTTTTACTCATTCCTACAGTAAATAACACCTAACTCTTAACTGACTGTTTATTCACAATGCCAATCTTGGATGATATGTCATTTTACAGGCAGAGGTGTTATACATGCCCACTTAGAGTTAAATGTATGGAATGAACTTGAGAAATTTTTATTTACTTAAAGATAATAAAGTAAAGACTGACAGGAAATGCACTACAGTTTACAGATAAAAGTCTGAGTGTGTAGTGCCATCTGGGGGTGGAGGGACACTTTATTGTTTATTTGGTACTTTTATTATTTATGTGGTTTATAATAAATAAGAACTTTAATCTTCTTATTTGATTTCAATTTCTTGCTTTTGAGATGTAATAACACACAAACAAATTAAGTAACTGGTTGATAGCTACTGAAGATGGTTAAGTTGACACACACTGTTATATTTGTAACCATAGCATACTTTTATTATTAATTACCGTACTTTGCATATAAATGCCAAGACACTTTAGGAGAATGTAAAACTTAACACTTTCTTGGTCAGCACTTGTTTTATTACTATACTGTAGTTTCTGTTTGTGACTCCAGTAACAAACAAACGAATGGGATGACTGGCCTTGGATGGTAGAGGAGTTGGCACACACCACTGTATTTTAGAACTATACTATAAAAATTTTGTAGTTTGGGTAGATATGAGGATTTTGGCCAGATAGAGGAAATGTCTGTCAGAGCAGAACTGACCTTTCTCATTATGATGGAGCCTTCCCCCCCGATATGAGAGTACAGTATAGTATTGCATGGTGGGATGATCTATCTTACAGATTTGGTTTGAAGGAATTTAGGGGGAGAAATTTATTGTTTGTGAAAGGTTTTCAATTCCAGGATTCAGTTTCTTAGAAGCTTATCCATAGTGCCAGTGCTGAGTGCTCTTGGGTGTCTATAAATAGGCAGCGTCTGTCACATTAGAAACATTTCCAATGATTCATCAGAGGTATAAATCCTGATGATTATTATTATCGAGTTCAGTATTTTTAAGTTTTTAAGTTTCAATATTTGTCTGCTGGCGTGCTAGCATCTGATACGCCTTTTCTGGTTGGACCTCTGAGAAAGTTTATTTATTTTTTATTTTTCTGCAGGGATATTAGTAAATTTTTATGATTTTTCTTTTTGAAAAGGCCAGTGTGAAATATTGCTGTGGCATGGTCTTTAGAGTTAGTCCTTTATATCCTCAACTTTATAGGAAATTTCTCTGGAATATTTGGAGCCTTCATGAGACTTTTTTCCTTGGCTCTTGCCTCTGAGCCACATGGCTACAGGTGTTGAGGACAAGTGGTGGTTTCACAATTTTTGGTTCATCTTTTCAATGGACAAGTGCTGGCTATACAGAATTCCACTATCCCACCTTAGTTTGTGAACAGGGTTTCGGGTTCAGTCTTCTATTTTTAAAGGTGCATATATGTTTAATATTGTTCTCACATACAGTATAGCATTCACTTTTGGAAACCTTGGTAAGTATCATTAGTAGTACTTTACAGAAAACATGATTGTTGTCACATTACTGAAAGTCATATTAACTTAATGATATTAAATTTGAATATACAGTACAAATGTTAATGGTTTACATAAAAATTACAGAAATAAAAGGAACGAAATAGAAAATAAAGAAGAAATGTGTGGTTTCTAATATTAATAGCACTTGTAAGGAAGCTCTGTCCAATTTTCCCTTGGGGATGAGTTGCTTTAGTGTGTAACAAGTTGGCGGGATCTTTGATTGGTCAGTTGAGGGATATAGTTATGCTGTAATGGGAGAGATATTTCAGGAATGAGATGAAGTGGTGTGTGCATGTATTAAGGCATTAGAATATAGAGTGAAGGAATACTTAGAGAACCAGAGTGATGCTCGAGAATGTAAACTTATTCAATATCTAGGTTCGGCCTGTTTGAAATTTTAGTTACATCTCTGTTTTTTCCAATTTTATTTTCTTCTCTTATCTTATTAGACATAGAACATTTTTATGAAGTACCTTATGATTTTATTACACACATTAACACCTCATGCTTGATAAACATCCTGACTGTTTGTCATTCCTACGACAAGCTAGAGCTGACGGTCTCTTCCTCAAAGCAGACTTGACTGGGCTGAGCCTGCAGGGTGCATCTACAGGTCAGCTGGTGAAGGACGAGTATGGACTACGCATGGATTGTGAAGTGAGTGGGGGACCTGCGAGTGTAGGGGAGCCCTCAGTCACCCCGGGTCCCTCAGGACTGTCTGCCATACCGCATCAGCCCCCAGGCTCACAGCCAGGCCCAACGTCTTCACAGGTAGGACAAGTTTAGGCAGGGCCCCTGACTCACACATAACACCTTTTCATATACAAGTCTTTCTAATCAGTGTTAGAGAACTTGTTCAAAATCTCAATATATTTACTCCTGAACATGCTGATTAAGGATATGTAATTAAGGATATGCTGATTAAGGATATGTTGTCTGTAATTTGATATCTGTATAATTATTTGTGCAACTGACATCTAAAAAAAATAATTACTTTTCTAATGCTAATTACTCACCGCCTTTGGTTTTTTTGACCAATCTTACTCAGTGGTACAGTATTAGTGTTTGGTTTTTAATGAAGGAGGGGTTTACAATTTTAACAAGATATGTTTGTTTTTTCTTGAATATGTAAGAATTTAAACCTATGGTAGACTGAAGAGAGATAAATGTCATGTCATTATCTAGGTACTGTATATTAACCACCTGTCACTTAATAGCCGGCCGGACCTCAAGCTAGCCCAACATCCTCACAGGTGGGGTAAAAATTTTCTTATTGTCTTTCGGTATCGTTGTTGCCGTTGATATTAGTATATATGTTGTGTATTATTTATTTAGATGCTTCCTCTTTTTTTTATTTGTTTTTATTCATGCAACCTTTCTTCTGCACAGTATACAAGGTCACTGGAATCATCTTGAGTACTGTACTAAAGACTCTTCCATCATTAGTTTTTATTCGGTCTCTCTAGCTAACTGCCTTATCGGATGTTTTCTATAATATTTCCCTCTGACGACGAGGCCTCTAAGCCATGAATATCACACTGTCACCTATCATAAATTCACTTTTTAATACCTGTTTCTACTATCATTCTCTCCCCATTTTCTTTCATTTGTTACATTCCATGCTTACCTGTGCTCTCATCCCTTCCATATTACCCACTTTAGCATTTTAATCTCCCACCACTACCAATCCTGTGTTAGTGTAGTTATTCGGGTCATTTTCAAAATCTCTTTCATTTCTCAACAATGTTTGTAGTTAGCATAATCTTTTGTTTCATGTTGTTATGTCAATACACTGAAAATAGATTTGAAGACACGTGTATAAATTTTTAACTCGTGTACATTACAGATTCTCATATAGTGAGGCACATGTTCTCTGGATGCTGTACTGGATTTAGATTTATGTTATTTCTCTGTCAGGCTGGAAGTCTTCATCAGACAGTGGCGAGTGCCCCACAGCAGACCATATCCCATCACCCAGTGTCTCACCCGTCCTTCTCTCTGCTCTCCCCTACAGGTAAACCCCTTATCAGCTCTCCTTCAGGAATGATATTAGTACTTTTGAGATATATACAGTATATGAATGTGCATTATTAGGTCTTTACTGCACCCCAGCTGGGTGATTCACTGGATCTTTTTTTAATTGCAAAGAATTCTTTAATTGTATCTTCTTAAAGTTATGAGGCATGAGCTTGTATTACTGTTATGTCAAAGGTTAAGGTCAAAGGTTGTACATTGTTGGGAGTGTGGTGTTTGTGTCATCATCATCAAAGTTCATCAAAGTTTTAGGGTCATTTTCCACACTGCACAAAGGGTCAAAGGCCAGGCAGGACCTTATCTAGAGCTTTATGATATTGTTTTATAGGTAATGGTAAATGTATTATTGTATACAAGAGTGGAAAAAAATAAACTTAATACTGTACTTAAACATGTTTCAAGTTGAAGTAGTGTGTAATTTTTTTTTACATTATCTGGGAAAAAATGTAATTATTATATTTGATTATGAAGACCTTGGCTGTAGAGAAGATTGACCAGAATTTATGATCTAGTAGATGATAGTTCTTGAAGTAAATAGAATGAAGTAGGAGTTAAGTGTATGTGTTTTTTTTTTACAGGTAGCACGTCCAGTCACATGTCACAAGGGCTTCAGTCTCCCAGCCCATCAACTCCAGGTCCCCAGCAGTTCTTTCCTGACAGTGTATCAAGTAAGTGTTGCAGTGTCGGGACTCTGGACATTTTACCTGACTAAGGAACTCCCGACTGGACAGATTATCCTGAAAACAATCAAGTGTTCAGCATAGTTTGACTGTTATTTTGACTGTCCAGCATTGGCGAGATAGATGAGAAGATATGCATTGAGATCTCTATTTATTTATTTTGCATTGTAAGGTGATAATGGATTAACAGCACATACAGTTATAGTTGCCTTCTTGTCAACTTATATTTTGTTTACAGACAGTAAACTCATTTTACTTTGTCATTAATTTGGTGAAAATGTGAATTCCATAGAAAAATTCCCATTAATATGTACAGTGGATCCTCGGTTAACGAGTGCCTCGGTTAACGAGTTACCTCCCATAAGATTCTTAACTTCGGTTAACGAGCAATCCCTCAATTAACGAGTTTCTTACGAGCCGACCTCAACATGTTTTAGCTTGCATTTGGCTGTCCACCAGCTGTAGTATTAGTCCGCCAATACAGTAATCGGTTCTAGGGCTTAAATTCCTTATCCTTTTAGTAAATATCAAGAAGTTTATACTATTCAATAATTTTAAAAGTTTAATATTAAATTTTTTAGTCATTTTAACAATTATTGAACATAATTGAAGGTAAGGTCACTAGTTTATGGCACGCCATCCAGCCTACCAACACAGCATACAGGCGTCAGTCTTTGTGTCTTTTCAGTGGAGGTATCATCTTGCTTGAGACTCTCTTCAACTAAACGCTTTTTTTCTGTGTTTACAAGCAAATTATATTGGTCATTTTGAAATTTATTTTACATATTGACAATACATAATGCAGTGCAGTGTTGATTTAAAGAAAATAATCTTGAATTACATCAAGAGAACTAAAATTTTATGGGTGAAATGGCGCCATGGGGCGACTTCTCTTCCACCCCAATGCCTTCTCTTCTCCCTTCTCCTCCACCCCCATTCTAATTCCCATCATCATCATCCAGGAGCCTTCTACATACACGCCTCAAAGTAAGTGTACTTTTCTACCTTTTTTGTTGAATTTAGGCAATTTTCGGTGAGCTGGAACCAATTACCCAAGAACCCATTGAAACAATGGTTTCGGTTAACGAGCAACCTTCTAGAACGGATTGTGCTCGTTAACCGAGGGACCACTGTATCCAGAAATTCTGTAATTGTTTGACCCATTTTCATAAAACTCTCCATGCTGGTGTATATATGTGAGATTATGCATAGAACAAAAATAATTTTATTCTATGACCTTTTTGATAGGAAATGTGATATTTTTTAGTGATAATGAACTTCCGGTATTTACATGCTGATGCAATTACTGGCTGATTCTTGTATTAAGATTTATTGTAAGTTAGGTTCATAATTGAGGATGTTTAGCAGGTGTCTTGGTGTTCTGTTGTGTTGATGGTCTTGTCTTTTGAATGTTAGTTTTAGTCATTTTTGTCATTTGTATGTTTATATGTTTTATTATTTTATTTCAGCAAGTAGCTTGAGCCAGTTGTCACCCCACCTTCAACAGCCACCACAGCCACCGCAGCCACAGCCGCAACATCAACCTCAGCCGATACAACAGCCACAGCAACAACAAAACGGGTTTACAGTATTGACAAGTGGAACAGGAGCCAACTCAAGAACTGTCCAGGGAGGCCCAGTCACTTCCCAGTTTGGCCAGGCTGCTGCGTCTCCCCAGCAAGTTTCACCTCTCTCAGTTACCACACACTCCATGTCCTCGCAGCCAAATTGGAGTGGCCAGAACACACTCTCTTATACACCCAACATGATGAATGATCGACAGAACCATAGCTTCTGTAAGTAAGCCATTACAATCGAATACAATAAGTTTTTCCACTCTGGTAACCCATTTCTTACAGTGTTTCTTATGAACTTCCCCCTTCATTTGTTCTCTTAATCTCTACATTAGGTGTGTACAGGTACTTGGTATAAAAGATCAAATTAGGATGTTTATTCATTGAGACGAGAATTATTTATGATTCACTTGAAGGTTCTGGAACATCAACACACCTGTCTATTTAACTTGTGTTTAAGGAACTCACAACTTATATATATATAGACTGTATGTAGTAATTACTTTTTTATTTAGCATATGTATGTAGTGATTATATTTACTTTATTTTCATGTTTAAGAAATAAAATAAACATTTACAGTTTCCCAGTAACTTCTGAGTCTTCCATTGCATGTATTTCACTTATTATATTTATTTTTGGCTTGAATTATAGTATGCACCAAAAATTGTCATCACATGTGTAGCATTTTAAGACTTTTTGGTAGTACAGTAAAGTAATAAATTAATTTTATCTTGACCGAGTTAGTTTCCTTAACTTTATAAATACTGTACTGTCTTGTTATATGGTGTTCGATTAATTGACTATGTTATGTTGTTACTGTGCAGGGGACCAGCAGCAGATGATGCAGGATGTCCAGATTGCACCACTATCATCCCAACCAGGCCCGGAGTTTTGGTGTTCGATAGCATACTTTGAATTAGACACTCAGGTGAGACGATAAATAAATAAGGGGGATATAAACTATATAAACTAAATATTTTTATTAGTGATTCCAGCAGAAAAATACATTGGGTAAAAATGGTTTGGGTGGTAATCCATGCATGTATTGTCCAACTGGTTAAATTTTTCTAAAGCTTTCCATGAATGTTCTGTATAACAAGGTTTAAGGTGTGTTTATATGGCACTTGTCCATATGGGTTGTTTGTTTGTTTGTCATAATAATTGTGGCACTAAATTTTCACTTGAATTTTAGGTGGGCGAGACTTTTAAGGTGCCCTCTAGTTGTCCAGCAGTGACTGTGGATGGCTATGTAGACCCCTCAGGTGGCAACCGCTTCTGCTTGGGAGCACTGAGCAATGTTCACCGTACAGAACAAAGTGAAAGAGCTAGGTAAGTGGAAGTGTTTAATAATTTTTCAGTATTTTATTACTGAAAGAGATTTCATAAACATGTTCAAAGATCAAGAGATTCCTTATAGTCAGCAAGTGTAGGAGGTCGAATCCCTAGGTCCCAGGTGGTCCCAGGGATTTAAGAATTGAATGACTAAAAATCCTTCACCTTCATACTAGACTTCAGAACATTAAAGTTTAAACCACGGCATGAAAGTGTATAACTTTTGCAAACTTTTATGACCCTTTACTGACTTTCATTCACCAAATTTCTGTTCACTTTTCTAAATTTGTGTTTGTCCCATATTTGAGATGATTTCATCGTGTGAATAATTGCTTTGATTCTTCTGATGGTGGCATTTGATTGTGAATGATGACAGTGGTGAGGATTCTGTTCCCTCCTCTATAATGAATGGGAATATGGTGAAAGGGTCTCACTATGATGACCTGAGATGTGTAGAAAGTCTCTTATGTTTTGGGTTTTTCATTATTAAGTTGCATAAGATAATACTGTGTCCAGAAAGATAAATATTTAATCATCTTTTTCTCAAAAAATTTGGCCTATGTACTTCACCAGCAAACATTACTTTCATTATGTTTTGTTTATATATTTTTTGTACAATATGTTAGTTATTCCCGAATGTACCTCTTTCATTCCTACGTGTTTTGGTGTGCTGTACATACATAACAATTCTGTCTTTCATTGTTTATTAATTTCAAGATTTCATGACAACTATTGGCATTGGTTCATAATTTTTTTCACACTTTTCTTACAGTTAATAGAAATGCTTAATGTTGTATCAATTTTAATGTATCAATATCTCCATGGGAGGTTTGGTGTGTCTCATATTAAGCAGATAATTATGGTGAATGTCCGGGGAGGTTCAGAGAGTTACATCTTGTTATGATGTAGGTTGCACATTGGTAAGGGAGTTCAGCTGGACCTGAGGGGCGAGGGGGACGTGTGGCTGCGTTGCTTGAGTGACCACAGTGTGTTTGTCCAGAGTTACTATCTCGACCGTGAAGCGGGCCGATCCCCAGGTGATGCCGTACACAAGATATACCCCTGTGCTTGTATCAAGGTGGGTGACTGCTGGGTTTATAGCCCTTTATATTACGAAGGTGAGTATACACATGGTGTTGTTATTACTCCTCCGTGTAGGTGAGTACAGTATACTTAAGACATGGCCTCCCTGTGTAAGGATGTTTAATACTTCCCCTTTGCACTTATCGTCTAACCATCTTTAATATGGGTTAATGTTTTTCCTCTTATTCCTCAAGTGAGACTATGGTAAACCTAAAATAATTAACTTTCATTGACTGCTAAATCATATCAGGAAAGACATGGAAAGGGTAGAGCTCATGAGGTAATATCTACTGACAAGGGGCGGAGATGAAGGTTTAGGGTCTTCAGCTTCAGAAGGATCTGTTATCTCGTTTCTTTTCAGTGAATGTAGTTCTCTGTATCCTGGCTTGTGGAGTTTTGAAAGTGGATAACTTTCCTGAGCATGCTGATTCCAAATCTATGGTCCACCATTCGATTGTGGAGTAATTAGTGGTCAAAATGATGCTTGGAATATTTTAATTATTTTTTTGGTTTTAATTATATTTTCAATGCCAATTACTCGCTAACTATGGGTTTCTGAGGTATGATTTGGGTGTTTTTGTGTTATTCTGGAAGAACTTAATTTGTTAAACCCCATAAATTCCTATTCTGAGAGAAAAGTATACAGTATTTCGGTGTAAATATTCTTAAGGCATAAGCCTTAGTTTTCAGCCATTTTGGCCCAAAATTTGATTTTGTTAAAAATCTCAGTATTGTATTTGGGAAACTGGTATTTCCTTCATTAGAGGAATATCTTCTCATCTGGTTTATGCTTCGAGTCTGAGGTATGGGTTTTTGTTCTTTCTCCTTAGGTGTATACAGTATACATTATTAAGCATAGTGCCTTTATTCTTTATGTGGAAGCTTTAACAATCCTTTAATGAGTGATGTATGAATACTTTTAGAAGTTCTTTCATGGCACAGTACAGTGCTGTAATTGGAATGGTGAATCATATGTGTGTTTCACCATCATGTTGGGAACTTGTTTTCTATGCACAGGTCTTCTCAAGCTGAGTCCGATGCCCTTATGATGTAGGGACCTTTTTAGAGGAGGATTCAGAACAGGATCACTTGAGAAAGCTACATGTACTTTGTTTTCACACCACAATTATTTCTTAGTATTATTCAGCTTTTTTCAGAATTATTAACCACATTCATTTCACATTAGTTCTTTGTATTATTTTTGTTGGTCATCTTGAAGGACAATAAACTTGTTCATATTTCAGGTGATTATGATCATGACCGTTAAACATATCCTTATTACAGGTATTTGATTTGAGTCAGTGCCACCGTCAGATGCAGACTCAAGCAGCAACAGCTCAGGCAGCAGCTGCAGCACAAGCAGCTGCTGTTGCTGGACAGATCTCAGGTCCAGCTACTGTGGGTGGAATCTCTCCTGGTAAGAAATATGAACTGTATTTTTAAATTTCCTGGAGGAGACTAAAGGATTGTCTGTCCATCCATCTATCCTCAGTTTTCCATCACTTATCTTTACACTGAAACAACTGAAGATTTTATTTTAAAATTTGTCTGAAGTTTTGGTGATAAGAAAGCACAAATCGAGTAATGTTTTAATGCGATCAGTAATGGTCTGTCGGCAGCTATTTTTACACGTTACTAACTCATTGTATGGAAACTACAGGAGAATTACTTGGCATAAATTAAGGGAATAACAAACACTAATAAACTTCAAATCTTTTGTGAAATGTATGACTGGTAGGGGATGTGTTTTGTTTTCATCTTAGTTGTTTGATTGTACAAAATTCTCTAAGGAAAAGGACATACAGGTATATACATTAATTAGAATTGCATATACAGTATCTCTCTAACTTGACAACAAAATTTAAAATTAGGGAATAAATTTTTTTTACTATAGATTCAAACTTAGGTCTCATAGGTTGTGAATCCAGAATGCTGCCAACTGAGCCATGCATTGAATAATAAAACAAGTGTAATCTAATTAATAGCTTGTCAGTGTTTGTCTTGTTCTGCTCATGAATATGATGGTTTTACTCTGAATAATAATATCCAAGTTAATGATAGCTATTTGCCCATATACATTATAATTGTTTTAATCAGAAATGGTTGGCTTAAAGTAAGGAGATAGTTGAAATTATAAAAAAGAAAAAAGATTACAGTATTGAATTTTGTCACTTATCAAATGTGTTGATATCTTGACATTAGTTGTAAACTGTTCTTAGTCATATAATCAGGAGTGACTCTTTAATCCATCAGAAACAGCCACTTTCTCCTTCCTACACAGGTAACCTATCAGCTGCTGCAGGAATAGGAGTGGATGATCTTAGAAGACTTTGTATCTTGCGTCTAAGTTTCGTGAAGGGTTGGGGTCCAGACTACCCACGACAGACCATCAAGGAGACCCCGTGTTGGATAGAGGTTCATCTACACCGTGCGCTTCAGCTTCTAGATGAAGTTCTCCACACCATCCCCCTTGATGGTCCACGGCCTCTAGAGTGATGCAATGAGCCATCGAGGGACGTGCAAGAGATAGTTTCACAGGATGATCAACTCATACTCACATTAGAAGATGTACAAGGCGAAGATCAGTTGATCTTTATGCCCTTTTTCATGTGAATGCATGTCCCTCGATTTTGGCTCTATGCACGTACCAAGTTCACACACATACGTACACCCGTGTCTTTCTCTAAGTGAGAATACACCGTTGCATGGCCCATGCAATGGACCACATCAAAAGAATATGGATATGAGAAATGCTAGACATCTATAGAGTTGTGTTAAAGCACAATTCGTTTATTCTCATAATTATGTTATGATGGAGTGTAAGATTGGGTGTAATTTTTAAAACGTCAATCTAATTTTTCGTAAGTTGAACAATTTTGAGTACATGGGGAGTTGGTGCAAAGTTAATTTTCCCGTTCATTTTATAGTAAAATCTAGTTCAGCTTTTGTATTACAATTAGTCTTGTCACTGATGTTGCCGCATTTACTATGTTGGATCTTGTATATTAGATATTGATTTAGTAGTTTAAGATATCATATTTGAATGTGGATTATGATTCAGTCTCCAGTACGTATTGACTTTATGCCCGGTGTGTCAATTTTATGAATGGGAATTTAGTCTTTACCAGAAATTAATATTTAGTCAGTAACGAAGGAGGCTTGTAAGTAAACTAGAACCTTGTTCTTCCTACCTGTTCTCCACTAGATAAATGCACAAGATTCTACTTGGTTCAGAACCAGTTCCTACACCCTTAATTTGCCTATATAATAGGACCTATGGCAGCACACTGTGCTCTAAAACAAAATAAAAAAAAGTTATGCTACTTGCTTGTACCATTACTGTGTATAAACTGTCGGATAAACATATTATTTGGCTCACTGACTTCATATTGCTGCATCTTCTCTTAGAGGTATGTTAGCATTTTAAGAATTGGACAGTGCTTACCAGTATATGGGTTTGGGGGGTCATTGCAATGTAAATAGTTCCCTTGTTTTTAAATTTTATCCTGAAACTTTATTAATTGAACCCACATTAGAAATCTTTTTTTCAGTATACAGTAATTAAGTCCAGTCAAACCACATGTTTCCATTTAGGTAAACCTTATTAATAGTAAAGGAGGTTGCAGAGGAGTGAGGTCTAGTTTAATAATGTTCTGATGTTTACTAAATTGACACAAAACATTTTATTATTATCATTTGGTTAATTGAAAGCCAAAAGAGGCTGTGTGTTCCAATGAGTATGTTGCCCTAAACCTGGATGACATCTTCTCTCTCTATAGTTATATATATATGCTTCACTAACGTTATTTTCCAGAATTGAGACATCTCCAAAATCCTGCTGTTCTAGGACTTCAGGATTATTCTTCTTCACCATTAATTTTTTCTTTTTTTTTTCAAGTTTCATGGATCATAAATATTGTTATTATAAGAGTTATGAAATAAAGTCTGCTATCAATTTCTAGTGTCATGAAGAAGCAAAATTCTTTGAGGGGTCCATGGAATGTAAGGGATAAAAGTTTTTAGCCAAACCATGTTGACTGCCCCTCTGCTCCTTACTCAGATGTTGGCCATGATGTGGAGACAGTAAAGGATGATTTAACTTTGAGATGTTGACTTGTCTGAGAGTAACTTTTTCTCTTCCCTTCTCTTCTACAGGAGTTTAGGTTTTGGATAGAAACTGAGGAATGAAAACAGACAGAATATTGCAAAACATGTCTCCCAGAGCTTCAGTGTGTCGAGACCAAATTGCAGACACTATAGTAAAAAAGTGTGTTGATTGGCTCTTAGAGATGTCAGGCATGCAGTGATTGATTGCCCTCATATGTCCTGTATGAACAAGATGATTAAGAGAGGAGATAGGGATACTTAGGACCTTGTTACTTGCACTCAGGTGAAAATAATTTTGTTTTTTCTTTCCCAATTTTGGGTGAACATTAATATTTGTTTATTTATTTATTTATGTATTTTACTTATTTTTATTTATTTATTTATTTATTTTTATTTATTATTTATTTATTTTTATTTATTATATATTTGTTTTTATTTATTATTTATTCTCGAGCAAATATATGGAGTACAAGGCACTGTTTGGCACTCTTGTTCTGGAAAAACAAGGTAATGGAGGGTTAGTTATATGACAATGAAAGAGGGATGACATAGTAGACTTGTAGAGAGTACAGGAGGTGGTCCATCCCTATGTATTATGTTGAAGAGAATCCTGCATCATCACTTAGATAACTCCCGATTTATATTAGTGAATGATGGCTGGATTTGTCGGTTAGGTTATGTTGCATAATGTGACATTCAGGACATCACAGCGTGCCATCTATGAGCCCAACAATATGTTACGTCTGGGATTCACCGGTTCATGGATGGAACGAACGGAGGACTGACAGGTCTTTTTTCCATGACTACATAACCTGTTTAGATAATAAGGAGTGATGTAACATCCTAAGAGCAGAAACATGGTTTGGCTAGAAATAAAGTGAAATTTTGAGGGGAAGAAATAACCAGTGTGGATGAGCATTTGTGCATCAGAAGACTGTCTTAGTGTGAAGTAAATGTAAAATGTGACTTGTTCATTGCTGTGTAGCAGATTGTGTTATTGATTTTTTTTTATTGCAAAGTTTTCAAATCATATAGTTTTATGGCCTTTAGGATTATTTGACAAGTGACCTGGAACACCCCTTGGCAAACCCTTCCTTGCCCAGTATTGCAGTCTTGTTGGATTAGTTTCAATTGCTTCATACACAGCTACTTGTCCATTTGACTAAGATTGAAGAAGAAAACTTTGATTCTGATCCAGTGTCTACTTTGAAAGCCACCAACTCAGCTGGTACACTGTAACAAACCCCGTACTGTACTAGTTATCGGGATTTGAACCACTCGGTCACAAATTTGGGTTAGATACAGTACATCATTTCTTACACTTACATGCCTCTGGCCTGGTGTCAGTCTGTGTTTGCTATGTTCCCAACTAAGGCTAAAGTAAAGTAACTTCTTAGTTTCTTCCTTGTCCTAACATCCAGGTATTTAAAAACAGACATTATCATAAAACAATTGCCATTTATAGTTGGGGGTACTGGGTAACCATTACACTGGCAGGGTGACCTGTGCTCCAGAATCCTCATTTGGCTTAAATTATATCTGTATACTGCCATATCTTGGATCACTCCTCAATTTCAAGCAAAGGCCAGACCGAGTGAACACCTCTCCCTTGTCAACAAGTCTTGTCAGGAGCTAATTTTACCCTTTCATTATCAGTTTTTGGCTGTAGCTACAGTCATAAGTGTAAAGGGTGTCTTTGTCTTCCTTACTTTTATGTTGCAAGAGTGTTCATAGTTGCCTAATGACCTAGAGGGATGTTAGCCAGCTTTCAGGTATGGGGGAACATTTCATCCCTGGTGTAGTCTGAAATTACAGGATATTCTATTAGGGATGTTAAAGGGTGGAGTGCACTGAGTGGTCAGGCCTGCACACACCAGTCCCTTTCAAGAAATTATTATATCCTTTTTTAAGTTTTGTATCAAGGCATAGAGGTGTCCTCCAGGGGTCTGACAACCAGTTGATACCAGATTGAGTCATTCATTTTGTTACCAGTACCACTCAACTGTTCTGCTTGGGTTCTTGTCTTTCCAAGCCTATTTACTAATCTACCTGTTTGTATTGACATGAAGGGCCTGACTCTTTTTGAGTGATAAATCTTATATCAGACTGTGTGGTGCTGGAAGTGTCTATGGTTAGTCCTTTTATTACAAAGAACTTGCTTTCTAGCTGAGGTGCTTTAGTTGGTTGTTGTGAATCATGACCTCCATCCCATTTATAGATGATTTGGATTCTTTTGGGTCACTTGTCAAACCATAGTCCATAAAAAGGGATAAAAGTATAAATTCCCTTTTGAGGGTGAAGGGAAAAGAGAAGTGATCTGGAATCCCTTCCTTCACCCTTGGTGGGTTTCTTTGTTGTTAGGAAAAGGTGAGCAAGGAAATTTGAGATCCAAGGTTTGAGCGCACTGAACTAGTTCTATGCTCCCACATTCATCCCTGTGTATCTGCTGACTTATTGACTTTCAAAGCAGTTACCAGATCAGAGTCACAGCTTGCCTCATTTCTCTGTTTGCCGAGATGAGCAGTGGTTTATGAAGCAATTTACACGGATCCAACAGGACAGTAAACAAACGTAAGGATGTAGATAGTCCTCTGGACAAGACGAGCCCTGGCATGATAATCTGCAGGTCACTTGCCACTTCCCCATGGCCATAAAATAGTATTTCATATTTCAATCCTCTGTTTTATCGGTGCTCACCTTGGGCTTTACTGCTGTTGAACTTATAATGAAACTGAAATTGACACACATGGCAAATGACTAAACCTTCATAATTATTTTCAGTTTCTATCCTTAAATGGAAATGTTGAAGCTGAGGTTGAACTGTCCTCAAGGGAAACCACCTTATTGTTAACATAATTACCCAACAAGTAGACAGTGAAGACATCAGACAAGGATTTTTTTTCAGTCCATAGAATTGAAAGATGTTTGGAAACTATGTACATATCTTTTGGCTTTATTGTGGAGAATCATCAAGTCTCATTATATAATTGTAAAGACACAGAAAAGTTAGTTTTAGTATTATCCGTCATCAAGTCTCATTATATAATTGTAAAGACACAGAAAAGTTAGTTTTAGTATTATCCAAGGTTCAAGACTGGCTGGCTTTGATGGAAACATTGAACTTACTATTTATTGAACAGTGAACATATATTGTTATCGTCAGTCAGGTGAATTCACCTCTTGTCTCTGTGACACAGTGATTTTTACCAATACTGTACTTGGGTCATCTCAAACCTAGTTAATTACATTTAATTTTTATCAAGAAGTTTCATGGTTCATTCTAATTCAACAACATGCTGAAAGATCTTCAGTTAATGTAATGTAAGAATATAATTTTGGGTATTAAATGTTTCTGGTTGAGTTTCCTAGATAACCAGAAGTATTGGTCACCAAAATAAAAGAATTTGTAGCTGTTTAAGCAGTTTTTGTTTATTGTATTTTGATAAGTCTAATGTAGAATAATGTTTCAGTTTTATGTGCAAAGGTTATTTAGCAAATGGTTTTGTGCACATTGAGATGATAACATGATATTTAGGTACTATATTTGTAGTTTTTTTTAACATACTTTCAATGTTTTAAATGATATGATTGCTTAAGGCATGCTAGTTCAGGTTTTGATAATTTCACAAAGTATGATAGTGTAAAGATACCATTTTGGTTGGGAGTAATGTACATATATGTATTTCCTTTCTCTGCAGTATCATGTTCTACTACAGGGCAACCCAGGTAAGGTAATATCACAACAAGTTGCCAGTAGGGACAATTGAAGTAGTAATAGTACAGTAGTTGGAGGAGGAATACATTAGGTCACAACGAGTGTAAAACGTATCTAGAATGAAACAAAGGATCAGTTACGATGTGTGTATTCATGCTATTTACAGTTCATATCAGGTGTTGAGGCACAATACAGTTTTTAGAACCTGTGTGTGTGTGCATGTAAAGAAGACAACATTTATAGCGTGTCTGTGGGCCTTTAAATCAATGTCATGCCAACTGCAAAGTTCCTGAAAAATAATATAGATTCATTAACCGCTCTACCATAGACACACTATAAACAACAGTTATGCCAGCTTTGAACACCCTCATGTGGCTCCTCTGTGTCATCTTAATGTATGGGTGCCTGTACTGGACAGCAGTGTTAAAAGCAAGCAAAGTAAATAAGTAAAGAGTCTTTTAATAAATACCAGTCTACAAAAGCTAATAGAATTGCGCATGTCACTTTATATTCGTCATGTTGTGAAATGTCACTTGCATGTCATGTTAATGTCAAGAACTTTTAAAGGTCTAGGTAATTAATATTAACTTTTTTTTATCAGTAAGACATTCAGAGGAATATACAGTAATGACATTAATAATATCTCATGGCTGATTTATTTTTTATTTATTTATTTTATTTATTTTTTTTAGGGAGTCAAGATTGGAAACAAAAAAGGATCTCAAATGGCTTAAAAAACGTATGTTTTTTTCTAGTGAAGATGCTGTAAATCATATACGTAATGTAGGACATAGGATGCACCTAATACAGCATACAGTATATATATATATATATATATATATATATATATATATATATATATATATATATATATATATATATATATATATATATATATATATATATATATATATATATATATATATATATATATATATATATATTCTCAAATAGTAAAGATTGGAAGCTGTTGATTTTAATATCTGCTCAAACTTATAAAATGACATTAATGTTTCCTGATGATTTTTTTTTCAAGAATTAAAAGTTTATTATCAAGAAGGTAATAAATAAGTTTGAATCATGACTTATTTGGCATAATTGGGCTTCTAATTAATGCTGGATATTCTCTCCTGAGCATTTTCTTTGGATATTGGGCTCTATTTACATTCCATTATATTCCCCCTTAGGTGTAAAATGTATTTGTAGCCCAATGTCCCCTACGATATCTTGCCCGTCAATAATAATAATAATAATAGTTGTGGGTTTGATGGACACTATGTCATCAGAGACATTAAACTGACTTTCATACAATTACCTCATTTTTAGAGGCTGTTTTAACATGTACAGTTGAATTATGTTTTATGCATGCATGTTTTTTAATGAATGAACAAAATGTGTTCTTGAATGAATGTATGTTCATTATTTTTGGAAGATTTTTGAATGCAGTTTCTCTTCATTTAAAAATACAGAATAAAGTATTTTTTTTAATGAGCAAAAGGTTATACACACACATATGTAGTAATGAAGAGCCCTTTCAATTAACCCATTGACTAACTTCTTGACACCTTTAACGACTGTCACGGCTCATGAAAGTCAATTGGTTGTTGGTTGCTGAAACTCACATTACACACCTGACTGCCACCAACCAATCAACTTCCATAAATTGTGACAGTTGTTGAGGATGCCAGATGTAAGCAGAACTTAACCAATGAGTCAATGGTAAATCTCTTGTTGTGTTGTCTCAAGAATTCACTGAAGACAGTATAATTTTGGTGGTTAAGAAACAGAAGCTGAGGATGCTGGTAGTCTGTAGTGTACATTTATTTGGTCACCACGCCCACCAGGGTTGTTGGTCACATTTATTATTATTATTATTATTATTATTATTATTATTATTATTATTACTTTTCCTCATGGTAAATTCAACCTTTTTTATTATTTTAGAAATCCATCTCAATTATTTAAACATTATGGTGTGCCATAAGTTTGTGTTCATACATGTTATTGGATATTTAGTGGTTGTAATTTCTTGGAAATTGGTTAAGTTGTGCCATGACCTGAAATTTTTACATTTATTGTCATATATATATATACACATACACAATAATACAAATACTCAACCATACACATATAGTTACCCAGAAAGAAGGGTCCATCCTTTCTGATATATATGGTAGATGTACTGATATCTCCGCTAGCTGGAACAGTTGGTGCCGAGCACTTCCGGGAATGAGAGATTTCTGGGTAACGAGACGACTCTCTCAAAGCCAGAAAATATCCCCCATTCCCAGAGTTTTTCAGGTAATGGGAAAATTTTCTTGGAATCTTCCAGAATGATGCATTATTTCATCTTTCAAACCCGGAATAAAAATCCCCCTTCCTCACAATTTAACGGGGACCAGAAAAAAATTATCGGAATTATCGAGAAAATGTGCCCCTCAGAAAATTGGTCCCAAATTCGTAATTTTTTGGAAAATTTCGGCTTTGGGAACGATTTTCTGAAGAAAAAAAATCGATTCCGGCTGTCGGAGAGTTCTGGTTAAGAGGGATTCTGGCTTACGGAGATATTACTTACCTGACATTACCCATGGTTAGAAAATTTTGATAAATTATGAATTTATTTGGACAATAAATAACCCAGTTGCAAATCAAAAGTGTTTTGTATGAAATTGGAACATTGTTTTAAGGTTTGTGAGTAGAAAGTGCTGTTGTAATTTACACTACTTAAGTTTGTGAATTTGAAACTCAATTTTACACGAGTACAGTCACCCAAAAAAGTATCACAAACGTTTATATTTGTAACATGAAACAGCAAATTGAAACGCCAAATAAGGATATGAAATTCAGGATTGTGTCGGAAGCCTTAGGGCAACTCTTCACTCAGGGAATTTGTGATACTTTTTTGGTGGATGTACTGTATATACATGTTTTATGCAAATGGTGACATGTTATGCATTAAATATAGAGATGTATCACTGACTGTGAAATATAAGGGTGCCCATGCCATTAAGGGAAAAGTCAATAATCCAATGTATGATTTTTATTAATTTTACATACAGAAAACTCCATATTTTAATTGTTTAATAAGTTTTTTTTTTTAATGTTCGGACATTTAGTATGTGTAGATGTTGCTGATGCTATACAGTTGTCAAATGTAGAACAATGCCTCAAATCTTAAATATCCTGCTCTATGAGACCCAAACCATTTTGTATATAGATACGTACATGTACAGTAGCTAAAACAACTACAGTATATGTGCAAGTGGGGGTCGATATGTTCCAAAATTTTACGTGTGACTAGTGACAGCCCTCATATACCAATATTTATCATCCATGGTTTCATATTGTTTCCCACAAAGTGTGTATAGATAGTTGCTTTAGCTACTGCACATCCAATAAAATAATGAACATGATCTTGTTCACAGTGAGATACAAATACACCACCATACACATTCTGCAGCAAATTAGTGGACAAATCAGAAAGGCTGTCATGTTATTAATGCCTGAGTGACTGCAGCAGAACACACAACTGCAAACACAATAAGAAATACTACATCATTGTGACACAGTCCATAAAAAGAAATTAAGATTACAGTTATATATTAAGAATGAAAAAATTATATACAGTATAAAAGTGTACTGTACAATGTAAACAATGGTTTTAAATCATATTGAAATACTGGTAATATGATGGTTGATGATGGTATGTTAGAGGGGATAACTGGTGTTGTAGTCACTAATTATAATAGGTAAATACTCGTCACTTGTGGAGAGAGAGTATTTGTGGAGGGGGACATGGGGGGCAGTGCAGTGAGTGTGGGGATGGTGTTAAGTACCTCCTTCCACCACCCTCTCCAGCCATACTTGTTTACTTTTGTTTTTTAGTAAGAAAAGGGCATTAAATTAAACTGAAATGATGTGATGGTTGATGAGGATGTTGTATGTATGTGTGTTAGGGGGATTCAAAGGGAGGGAGTGGTGGTATCTTGGGAATGAGTAATTGGTTATATGTACAGTATTGACATTACTTGGTGGAGTGTGTTTCATTCAATGTATTTACGTGTGTGTGTGTGTGTGTAGGGCTTGTATGAGTGTACAGTATGTGGGGTTGGGATGGTGTCTTGTGTAGATATTTAATGTAGAAGTCAGTGCCATATTAGGGTTTTTATAATTTTATAATGAATATTTCCTCATAACTGCAGAGCCAAAAATTCAACCTTATTTTTGCCATATTGTGCATTGATCATTTCAGTGTTGATGTGGGTACCTGGAAACATGAATTTAGACTTCTACTGTATAACAAAGAATTCAGACAAAACTTATAGGTGTGGATGAATTGAAAGAGGGATTTTTTCTCTGATTTTGTAATGCCAGTAATTGATAGACAGCCTGGCGATGACAAACATTAGATTCAGAAACTTGTACTGTATCTTAATTCAGAATTGGGAAACACATTTGCTAAAAATGAGAATGTTGGAAATTTTCATTGTTTTTATTTTCAAAACCAGTAGTGGTTAGTTGTGTATTTCTTGGAATGTCAGGAAAAATCAGGAGATAAGCAGGAAGTTGATAAAGTTTGTTTAAGTTTATTTTAACTGTTTGTTTTGTACATTCACCTCTCAGATGTTTGTTTACCATTTTCCTTGTCATAGTTTAACGTACCCACAGTACAGATTTATGTAGATTTCATTTGGTGTGTGAAATGAAAATTTTATAAAATTGTGTTGCGAGGAGTAAGGTCTCTTTGAATACAATAGCTTGCAATGTAAACTAAATATCCCTGTGGATTTTTCATACCCCACTGTGTAACTTTTTTAGTATTTACAGAAATGGGGTTTTGGTTTGATAAAGAGACACAGGTTTATTAGTACATTACAGTACAGTGATATCTCCATTAGGCAACACAATTGGTGCTGAGCACTTCCGGGACCGAGAGATTTCCGGGTAACGAGACGACTCTCTCAAAGCCAGAAAAATCCCTCATCCCCGGAATTTTCCGGGTAACGGAAAAATGTTCTCGGAAGTTCCATAAATTGTGCATTACATCATCTTTCAAAGCCAGAAAAATATCCCCCATCCCAAAGCCGACAAAATTTAAATTCCGGCTATCGGAGAGTTCCGGTTAAGAGGGATTCCGGCTAACGGAGGTATTACTAGTTGTAACACTGAACACTGTTCAGTAATACATAATGTTAATTAATGTATAACATTTCACTATATGTATGAAATCATTAATACAATTGAACTCCAGCAAAATTTTATTGTTTAAATTACAGCAGTACAGTACATGACCCCCAGTCTGAATTTGTCATGACTGATTAGTGATCCAATTTATGGATATATTTTGATTATACAGTAAATCCTCGATAACTCGGCATGGATGTGTTCTCGGAATGTATTAGTATAACTCTGGGAAAATCTCGGCATATCTGGCCACCTGCATCGCCTACCATGCCTCTGTCACCCACCATACCTCTGTCACCCACCATGTCTCTGTGTCACCTACTATGATGCTTCATTCTTCGCCTGCAGTGCTGGTAAGTGTTACTTTTTTACATTTAGTAATTACATGTTCAACTGAAGACAAAAGTCGTGTCGTGGTTTTGTCCGAAGATTAAATATAACTCGTGAAACATTATGAGAGCCCTACCACAAGGCAGAGCACACCAAAAGTTTAGCCCTTTGGCATATGTTTTCACCAAACTTAGCGACACGACTTTTGTCTTTCATTGTACACATATATGGGTCGATAATTTTTTATTGTATTGTTGTAGGATGGGGGAAGTGCCTCGGTAAGTCAGAATTTGGGATAACTCGGCAAGGCCAGAGCCCCATGTGTGCCGAGTTATTGAGGGGTTTACTTTACTTCCCATACTGATGTGTTCCTGAAATAGGTACAAAAGCACTGTAGATTTGCTTAAACATTTAATAAACAAGCTTATCAAGGTCAGCCGATCTAGCGTCATATTTGCCAGTAAATGGTTCTGTGCTTGGGAATGCCCTCATTTGAATCGCTCTTATCATAAAACTTTAATGAAACTTCATATTGGCTTATCCTGTTGCTACTTGATACATGGTTTTGTTAACTACACCGTAATGCTCCTTCAGGTTATAAAATTTGTCAAATTTCAATTTTTTGCTGATTGGTAAGCGTACCATGGTTTCCCTTCACACCTCTATACATAACACCAACACTTAGGCAGAATAAGAGCAAATTCAACAAAAATAAGTGAATAAAACTTGTATTGAAAAACAAAAAAAAAAAACTCAGAATGATAAACACTCAAAAGAGGATGACAGTCGTAACAGCGCATTGATTTCAGGAAACTCTCTGGTAGAATTTAAATTTTTTTTGTATTTTCACATTTTTTTATTTTTAGACTGGAGTTCAAATACTGTACTGTACTTATTTTGTTAAGTAACCTCTAAAAGTGGTTGTGTTTTGCAACAGAAACCTTTTGATTTGCAGTGGGTATTTTTTATTGTTGAAATGAGCTCGTGTTTGACTAAAATTGATTTAAAGACAGTAAAGTTCAGGTGTTTATTGAATATTACCATGATTAGAATGAACTGAATTAATCTTTCAGGGTACTAATTATATATATATATATATATATATATATATATATATATATATACTCATAAGAATATTTGCTCATAACTGCTACCCTCGCCTAATGTAAACAAATATTGTGTGATCTAAGTTATCAGTATTCGTTTACAATGATAACACTTATGTATTAGTAGTTGTATTTTTTATTGCATAGGATATTTTATCATTAGTATTCATTCACCATTACTGTAAATGTAAAACTAAATTTTATTACCTCTGTTTCATAACCACCAACCTGTGGCACAGTTAGAAGCTATCAGCATATGTTTTCATGTATATTCTGGCATTTATAAGACCACTACAGCTCCCTGTTATAGCTTCTAAAGTTTTCATGGCTGATGCTTTTTTTTTATTTATTTATTATTATTTTTATTTTTTTTGCCTTTTTGGATGGAAAATATTGATTTAAGGGGAGAAAACCAATGTACTGTATTATTATTTGTGCTGGAGAGTAGGTGAATAAGCTTTGTTAAAGTACATTTCAAATGGAAAAAAAAATGTTAAAAAATAGTAATGATGCCACAAGTGTGCCTGCCTGTTAGACCCGAATTTTAAGTATTTTTGAAAGGGTATGTAATGTAGTTTAAGCAATCACAGACCAAATTAACAATAGAGCATTGTTTACAGTTGTACAAGTGTAACTACCAGTGAGATGAGTTCAAGTTTTCATGATCCGTCCTTTATTGAGAAGCTGTAGAATTGCGTCATTGAGTGGTGCCTAGAGTTGACAGTGTAGCGTACTTACAGAGCATTAATAACGGCCGGTGTAAAGAAAAGGTGACATCGCTTTCGTGCTTTATGATGAGCGCGAAACAGCCAAGGGCATGGTTGTCCGTGAACGAGGGCTGTAAACGAGCTTTCTTAAGGTGAGCAAAAGCACATCAGCAGTGTCATGCGTCTACTACCATGAGTTATTTTTATTTCTAAATACATTTATTGTCTTCGCTAGTGCATCATTAGATTGCAATTCTAAAGTGCATAAGAATTTCCTTTTATTGTCAAGCCACCTCAATTTCAAAGATGAAGAGCTTTTAAATAACAGGTTGTCAAGTTATTTGCACATTAAAAAAGCCTACTAGATTCTGGTCAGATTTCAGAAAAAGAGTGATGACTGCTGAGTTTCCCATTGGCATTAAAATCTGAATTATGTAGTGTGTGGAGATGTTCATAAAAGTACCTTTGATAAGGGTGTGTGAAGAGTGGTTGAAACATAACTTTGCCAAATGTATTGCTCAAAATAACTAAATTTTAACCACTATTTCCCTGTCATTATAGAACTTGCTTGTTGTTAAAACAAGGTTGGATCTTTTATAAAAAAATAAAACTAGATTTTAATGGCAATAACAAGTTAAATTAGTTGACATTATTTCTTGGGGTAATGTCAACTTCTTTTGTAGAAATGATCCTGTTTCTGCATCAGGGGTCAAAGAGTTAGTGGAAACATGAAAATTGTAAAATCTTTCCAGCAGATGCGACATGGCTAAAGCAAACAGTTTGATGTTGTGAGGCAGTGGAGTAGTTTTTAATAATAAGAGTTTTATAATGCAGATAGGCTTCTCTTAATGTATACCTCTTCAAAAATACAAAAATGCAGGGCTATGATTTTAAAATAAATTTGAGATTGCAATTTTTACCATGAATAATGATTGTTACTCATTTACTTCTCAGCAAACTGGTAGCTCAAATAGAACAAAGTAATTTTTTGTGTTCCAAAGAAATATGTACAGCCAAGCATGCTATTAAAAATTTGGTATTGCCCAAGTTGCGGTGGCCAATCTCGCCTCCCTGCGACTTAGAAGACTGACTGACCTTAGTAATGTTGACGGTTGAGTGAGATGTAAACTATGTCATACCCTTTTTGAGAGTGTTGAATCTTAGGCTATGTATTTTATGAACACGGTAATAAGACAACTGGAACACTAATTTGTTCTTCATTTATCCTACAGTGTGCATCAGATTCTCTCTAGGGTTACTCTGTAGTGTATATGTGTGAAGATAAACCATGCCTGGCTTTGGACGACTGTGGTCCCTCGATTTTCGCGGGGGTTAACGCTCCTGATATTACCGTGAAAGAGCAGAACCGCGAATACTCTTTTCCGGATTTTCACTTACCATGTAATATTCAATATTATGACCTATAATCTATCCCAGATCACTTGTATGGCCCTAAACGTGTTTCTAATGATCTGTAAACCTCTCTCCCTCTCACATATCATTAAATATCATGTAAAGACAACATAATAAAGATGAAAATAAAAATACAAATTATTTTATATAATACGTACCTAAAAAAAAAAATACAACGCATATGGAATACTGTACTGTACTCACCAGTCCAGTTATGTTGTTTCGTCATCTTGAACCTCCCTCCCAACTCTCTCCCTGGTACATCAAAGCATATGATGATGATGAATAAATGATTATCACCACTTTCACCATGGAACTGTGCATACAAAAGTTTACCATTCATCCCGGATGAATTTAAAGTCGAACGGTGTGTGGTGGCGGTTTAAATCCTCTATATAAGTGTTCAGCACTTTTCCTGTTTCAATCAGTGCCGGATCTCTCGCACGTTGTGTCACCATTGCTGCTGCTGGCGCACTAGCATCAACGATGTCTTTCTCTCCCTTTTTTTTATTAGTGAACTGTTGATTTGTTCACCCCATGTGCTCCATTGCATGCCGCATAGCTCATGCTGCTCTCAATTTTCTTTATTATTTCAACTTTCTCGAATACAACACTTTTTCTTTTAGAGGGACGTTTTGGAGCCATGATGGGATTTTATGAGAACGAAACACAAAGGTCGCAGTGAGATGTATACACAGTATGATGGGACGTGAGTGAGACAGAGGCAAAAAAAGGGGCAATTAGAGTGAAAAGGGTTATTAGGACGAAAAAATGGAAAAAGGAGCAATTAGGGCAAAAAAGAAAAATTGGAAAATGTTTCTGAACTCAAGGTATCTTCACAAAGTTTATCAATATATATTTTCTTAATATATTAGTAAAGAATACATGTGCCTTAAAAACAATAAACATTGTACAGGTAAATACATCGCTGCTTAACTTTGATAGCCACCTTGACTACTTATTAAGGGATGCCAATAGTGGTAAAGTAATTTTCCAAGGTGTGTGGTGCAGCAGTCAGTGAAGTATGCATACATGTCAAACTCATTAATGTTGAAGTAGACATTGACCCAAAATAAAAATATCTCTAGTTTTACATTTTGAAAAATTAACTAATTTTTTATTTTTAGTGAATTACACTCAAGAAACCCAAGTTAAAAAAACTAAATAAAAAAATTATCACCCTCTTCTAAATACAAAAATGTATATTAAAATAATTATGTCCAGTAAACATCCAAAGAAGAATTGCAAACAATGACTTGATTGGAAACTGACTTTAAATTTGCTACAGGTACTTATTTTCAGTTATTCCAAGGAAAGTCAGATACTGGATAATCTTGCCAAAATGGATATGCAGTGTGTTCATTAGAATGCTGGTGTGACCAGGGGCTGGTAGAAGCTTCCTCATGTACATTACAAGGTAAAGGAAAACTAGAATATGTATTCATATGGTAGTCATGGGTCCTGGAAGTTTGCTGAGAAGGGAATTGGTAATTATGTGTTCTGCTCCTAAAATCAGACCGTCGTGGGGCTCCATGGAACATTGCATTCTGATCATCTCCTGCACAAGCATTTAAACTTTGTCTAAATGATGTACTACTGTTGCTTACCCATGGGTTAAAGTTTTGGATGGTTGCATCTTGAACTTGGGTGATTCTGTTCATGTTATGTTGAGAGAAGTTCACCGGCTGGGGATGGGAACCACCAGAAAAGTTCATCTGCTGGGGATGGGAACTGCCAGAAAAGTTCATCTGCTGGGGATGGGAACCACCAGAAAAGTTCATCTGCTGGGGATGGGAACTGCCAGAAAAGTTCATCTGCTGGGGATGGGAACTGCCAGAAAAGTTCATCTGCTGGGGATGGGAACTGCCAGAAAAGTTCATCTGCTGGGGATGGGAACCACCAGAAAAGTTCATCTGCTGGGGATGGGAACCACCAGAAAAGTTCATCTGCTGGGGATGGGAACTGCCAAATAAGTTCATCTGCTGGGGATGGGAACCACCAGAAAAGTTTGCTCTCCAAGTCTTTTTTTTGTTTTTAACTCTAAAGAGCTTCTTTTTATTAACTGTAGAGGGTTTCTTTTTATCTTCTGTTTCATAACAAGGAGCTCTAACTGGAACTGGAGAAGAAAATTATCTTTAAAATCAACTCTGCACAGAACACCCCACAATAATCTTAGGTGGTGCTCAAGACTAAAACCCATTAACTTAATAGAAATGATTTACTAGATTTTACGGACAAAAGCAAAATAACATTACCCTGCAGTCAAATGATCTCTTAATTGAATCTACGGACAGTCATCATTCAATTTTGTGTAGCATCTTGAAATTGCGAAGACTACAAATCACTGAATTTTGTCAAACTACAATACCCCTTAACCTACTACATAATTATGTATTGTATCAGATGCAACATTTCATCATAAATCAATGCTACACTATATAATACCAAGATAGCTTTAATGCTCTCTCATCCATTAAGCTCTTCAAGGTCTTCTCAACTCCACATATTCTTTTCACATCTTCATCCTTTAAATCTTTCATACTCCACGATTAGCTATTTCATGGTGATTCTCAGTACAGTACCAATGTTATGAGCAATATTAAAAGAATAACCTTCACACACAATCCGTTACTGTTTCATCACCTAACAGTAAGTAACTAAGAAAATGTAATAGTGAAATAAGTATAAATAGTCAACAATGCAGGAGGGGGTTTTGAGAATTGCAATTAAATGCCAGGTAGCGACATGTCCTCCTAATATTACGTATTTAAGTAATTATTAGATGTTTTAATTGCCTGTATGTATAAAGCTAGACGTCGCATTCTGGACTAAACAAAAGTAGCCAAATTGTATAGGTTTTACCATAAGAGTAAAATAGTAACAAATTAGATTGGAAAAAGCTTACATACTGTACATACATACAGGTGCTGCACAACATTGATATTCTCACAAACAAACCTCTGGTGCTTTGCTTCTTTACTTGTTGTTGGCTATTAACAGAGTCTCCTAAGGAAGTTCGGGATTGCTTTTTGGGTCCCTCTTCTTGTGACTTCTTCTGTAAAAACTCATGAATCTTCTGGTCTAGTTTAATTTCTCCCTGAGAAAGAATTGAGTTGTTTGTTCATTCTGTATTAACACCACACTCTTAATCTTTCAACAGAATCTAATATTATCATCAGTTTCAGGTGTGTGTGTGTGTGCATGTTTAACTGTGTGTGTGCATGTTTAACTGTGTATGCACATGTTTATCTGTGTGCATGCATTTATCTGTGTGTGCATACATGCATCTGTGTGTATGCATCTGTTAGTGTATGTGTGTGCATAAATGTAAGTGTGTGTGTGTGTGTGTACGTACAGTACTTGTATATGCGTATGTTGAAATTAAAAGTATTTCATTCCTTACTGTTTATTAAGTACTTTTGATGCCTTACCTTCTCCTCCAGTGATTCTTCTTTAATACGCCTTTCAGCATCTTGTACATAAGTTCCGGTGAAGTTACCCGGCAGTGGTTTGTCCCAACACAGAGCTAACACACACCAAAAAATATTCAAGTCAAGTTAATAAGCTAGAGTTCAAACTTTTAAAAATAATGTTGGGTTGTCATATATAAAGTATTACTGCACATCTATTTTACCTTTCAATCAATAATACCTAATTGTCAACTAAATATGGGCCAATTGTTGCTCTAAACTTTATAAGAAAACAAATACAGTACATAAAGAAAACTACAGTACTAAAAATTCACTAAAATTCAATATGGGTCACAACCTCCACATGACACCATTCATGTAGCTAACAAAGTTGTTTGGCCAGTATGACTTAAGTCGCCATTAACTTTTTCGGTGTCACACTTGGCACATTGCCTCTCCAGTTTGTGATACTAAGTCATTAACATGACACACCCCAGTAACTTAATATTTCAGCTACATAACTAAAGTCTAGCAGGAGTGTACACTGCCAAGTTAGTGCTTACCTGTGCTACTAATATGTTAGCAAATCCTCAAGCTGGGTCATGTAAAAACCCTTCTAATATCTAATCCATGTAAAATTGAACTGGGGTCACTGTGATTTTGGCTTGGCGTGCTACAGTTACCACAAGACTCCTCAGTCCTAGAAACTGATGTCTCACAATACAACCTTTTGAGGCCTATGCTGGCAGTTGGAAAGAGTTTCAAATTTGAAAATTTTTCTGAATTAGTTGTTTATTTTAGACACGTCTCATTTAGCACTATTAACTCACCATGGCCTCCTTTTATAGTTTTCATCCATTTCTCTAACTGCTATGACATACAAAGAAACTACTTGATGATACCAATTTCTATTGATGGTCTGCTACTTCCTTCACTCCATCTCCTCTACTTCTAGCTCTTCCTTCACTCCATCTCCTCTACTTCTAGCTCTTCCTTCACTCCATCTCCTCTACTTTTAGCCCTTCCTTCACTCCATCCCCTCCTTGGTTTTCTACCATTCATCCACACCCAATTTACACACTTTTTACCAATCTTTCCAAAAGTAATGCAGTAACTCAATAATACCTTACAACCTACTGTAACTATATGAACATCCTACAGCAAATAGTATTGAAAAAACAGATGATAAGAGACTTATGACTCACCTGTGTGTGTGAGGATTAAGTTGACCATATGTCTCACTGCTACAGGCTCCCAGTGCAAGCCATCACTGGCTCGCCTGCAAAATACCATCAATAAACCTATCTTGTATTCCAGTTACAAATTGTTATTGAAACAAATGCAGAAACATTCCGAGGATGTGCAATAGTGTCTCTATGTGCAAGATGCATTGTTTAGACTCCCTGAAATATGTACAGTGCTGTACTGTATTACACTAGACTTATTGCAATTACACTACAGGATAAACTTAGTTTCACTAAACTGAAATTTTATCACATAAAACTTTGTACTGTACAGTAGTTACTATTTAATAATTTAAATCACTGCTGAATGCTGTCACATTATCCGGCAGTTCGGGTGTCATATAAAGATCAAAGTCTGAGACTCGTGACTTGGTAGGCCCTTTAGCACCAGAGGGTCCAGGCTTGTCAACTGCTTCACTCTCAGAGGAGAATGAAAGGGGAATAAAAAGTGTGGATGAATCACTGCTGGTAGAAACACAGTGCCTTTTAGGCTGCTTGGGTAGTGGTGAGACACTTTGACTGAGCCCGACTTAGCAGTAAATCTGACTTACAGAAGTCCAATTTAGAGGAGTTTTACTGTACAGTAGACCCTTCCCATTCACGGGCTTATGATTTGCAATTTCGGTGATTCTCAGTAAGCAGCTGGTGGCTCGGGTGGCTAGCATGCGAGCCTTCTCCAGCGGCGCAACGAGTCACTCACTCGCCCAGGCGTCTCATCTTGCTCTGTTTGCCTTCACCCAGTACCTGTGACCTAGCATCCCGTGTTATACTCTCACCAGGAAATGTTTAAAGACCTCAAAACCAAGAGGAAACAACTACCAATTGCCATGTTTATCAAGAAAGAACCAGCTACTACCGCTGCTGCTCCACCCTCCTCTTCCTCCCAGCTACGTGCCACCTCCAGGTCGTGCGTCGCTCCACCACCACCACCACTGATTCAATCTTCTTCCACCAGTGATCCTGATGATCCACCTATGCTTCAGTAACCAGATGTCTCCCTATGTACAGTGCACCACTTCATCAAGCTTCAGACTTCCACATATGAATGTAAGTACAGTATTGTGACTTAAGTTTCTCATACACAGTATAGGTTTTCCTGTACATTAGTGCACTAAGGTATTATAAGTGGCTATTCGCGGTTTTGCCAATTCGCGCCATTTCTTGGAACCTATCCTTCGCAAATGGCAAGGCTCTACTGTATATATATATATACTGTATACATATCTTAACATAGATCTCACTTCCTCACTTCTGTTACTGAAGATACTAAATGCAGGATCAAAACACCTGAGGGCTCCTTACTGAAAACCATCTGAGGGCTCCTTACTGAAAACCATGAGACATACAGGTAGTATATTGTAAAACACAAGAGTAGTTCCTCACCAGTGCAATTGAAATCGCATATGATAGTGGAGGTCTAGTAGGTCTATTTCAAATGACATACACAATTGCTGGGCGAATTTATTGGCTTCCAGGATTATAAACCGCATACTGTGTTTCATGAACTGTATCTGCAAGCAACATCAGATCATCATAAAGGGACAAGGACTAAGGCTTCTATTCTGTAACTGTATGTCCATGACTTCATTTGCTTCTCTTAACCCTTAAACTGCAACTACAGGAAAACCATATTCATAATTATTCATATTTATACCAATAAAATTGTGGTGATGAAAAGATGTAATAATGTATACAGTGCCATACAAATTACAGCAAACAATATGTATGGCTGACATGTGTTTGTACTTTTTCTTTCATGTTTTATTAAATTGGAAAAAAAAAATGCCCCCATGCGGAGATTCGATTCCAAGTGACCTTTAACCTCACCTGCTTGATGAAGACTCCTCCCTTGATTTTTTCTGTTGAGACAGGTAACGTTGTCGTCCAAATGATCAAAGTATCATCGGGTAACAAACGACGCAGATGTTGGAATAAACGCACCATGTCTTCCTTGTACTGGTCTTCCTGCATAGCTCCCCACCTACACAAGAAAGATTCAAGTACAGAATTAGGAGCTTATTAACATTATTTCTGATCTTACGCAGTTTAAATGACAATCCAGACTTAGAGGACAAAAACATAGTTTAATCTTTGTTGACTAAATGCAAAGTAGAGTCTTTTTTTTTATTTGAGAAACCTGAATGATTACTATATTTTAGGTTGCTGATACATAACTGACGTTTTAAATTTTCTAATTACCGTATCTTTGATTATTTCAAATGTCATTAATTAACAATAATTACTCAAATTTTTAAATTGTTAACCCAGAACCTTAATCAGCATGTGAAGTAGTACCTTTGCATGAAATTTGAACAAAATCCATGATATGACCTTAAGTGCCGAACACAAGATCAGGCATATTTTTTACATCAGATGACAATGTTTTGGAAAGAGAAAACTAACGTGTTTATATAGAAAAGACAGTCTGTATTTTTACTTTTACCCTCTTTGCCACTGATCGGCTCGTCAGCCGCTTGGGCGATCGGTCACGTCTCTGTTACGCACTGTTGGCAAGTACTGGGCATGCACCGGCTCCTGAATGTACCTGAACTGCTCTAGTGTTGGTCAGGTTTTAAGGAAATGTATATAAAGGTTTATAAAGTCACAAGTAAATACTGCTTCTCCCACCATTCACTCATTCTTACTGCTGCATATAACTGATGTGTTTTTCTCCTACCAAAACAAAGCCCTAAAATTCTAATATTCTGAAAATAAATAACAGTCACTTACCACAATAAATCCCAGAAGTTAGTTATTATAAACTCTAGTCTCGTGCAATGGAAACCCAACCATTTTGATTCACTTACCTGGTAATATCCCAGAGGCAGGAATTTACTATTACAACATGTGGTATGGGAATTGATCCATCTTCAATAGCTGTCAACTCCTTCTTAACTACGGAGGAGTACACGCGTGTTAGGAAGTGAAAACGGACCAAGGTATCATCATCCTGGTGGTCAGATTCAAGGGTTACTATCACAAGATTACTAGATTACTAAATATTCAGTCACTTTTCATTTATGCAAATATTAACACACAAATAATAATAATAATTAATATTTTGGCACTTTGACCAAGGTTAGCTGACAAAGCCATGAGATGCTTATTTCCAGACCCGATAAAAGAGTAAGCAGCCAATTACTTGTGGTGTAATGAAGTCTACAACATTGTGATGAACAAATAACACAAAGTCAGGACCCAATCTTATATTAAGTATTAATATTCTTACTGGAAAATGGTTAGGTGTGTAAACCATGAGATTACAGTGGTCTAAATTCAATTTCACTTGTAAGAGACTAAAACCTTTATCTAAGAACAGATTCACAGGAGGGAGGAAATATGCCATACTGTATAATAATGTCAGACCAGACTGGTAGTTTAAGATACAGTAACTTGAAGTAAATTTGTTTTAGAAGTGTCTGATATAACCATTTTAAAATATAAAGGATTGATCCTTTTATAACAGAGCAAGGGAGATGTAAGCATGCAAAAGGCACAGCAAATGACTAAACAGATATTAATTTATGTTAGGACCCCAAACACTCAAGGCCCCAAAATAATTCTAAATTTGAGTCTAAAGGCTTAACAGTAGCTACCTTATATTGTCGTGTTTCAACATAATCTCGTCCAGCTCTATCATTCTGAGATATGTCGAGCACCTCATCACCACAATGTGAAGCTCTCTTCTGTAATAATAAAAGAACGACATCTATAGTGTTTTAGACCAGTGGGTGAGAATTAATGTGCAGGGTGTGTTGGTGTGTGTCCCTTATACTTTTATCTTGTGGAAAAACGTTTTTGAAGATTATAAATTATTATTCTACACTCCTAAAACCCACAGAAGTAATTATAATCTACTGAGTCTCGTATACTGTATGTTACAGTAATGCTGGGTAATAAAAATGCTTCCTCATACATACAGGGCCTCCTCGACGGAAGGCCTGAGATGGTGTGATGTCACCCTCCACAAGCAGGCGAATAAGATCTTTATAAAATGCTCGCATATCTGAAAAAGTAAAAGCAATAAGACAGACCAAAGGCTTAATGAAAACAGCTCCCCCCAAAAAATCCATCTTATCTATCACCATAATATTCTGAAAGTAAAATTACGTAATTCATCTTTTGGAAGGCCACTATTTAACAATCACCCAGTACCCTTAACCCTTTGAGAACGATCATTTACATAATATTACATAATTGGCCAAGCAGACCTAAAGTAGCAGATACACAACATAACGTGTCGTCGTTCTATCGTTAGCCATCGTTGAAATTTCTGTCGTCTTGTTAATGGTCACTGTTAGGTCATGGTAGCGTACTTCTGGTCACCATACACAACTACAGTACAAGTAACATGTCTTTTATGTGTAGCTCCACGTATCTCTAATGATGCATAATATTATGAGTTTCTGCCTAGTATAAAAAAAATTACTGCCTTTATTTCACCACTATAATATAACAAACTTCTACCTATATCTCACCTCTATTATATAACAAATTACTACCAAAATTTCTACTGTATATTATATATCACCCATATTACTAAGTACACAAAGTTCTGAGTTAGTTTAATGCATATCTTATGAAACAATTTAGACAACAGTTTACAATATGACTTGTACAAATCTATAAAACACAATGTTATGAGTTGGCCACAACCAATAACCCACATACTGTATAGTTATTGATTATTCTGTGGAGAAATGTTGGCTTGGTGGAACAGGTGAGATAGAGGGGTACTGTAAAAGGAAGGAAGTAGTGAGTGAGGGAGGGAGGGAAGGAAGGAAGGAATGTAGTAGGAGGGAGGGAGGGAGGGAGTGTAGAAATGAAGGAAGGAATGTAATAGGGGAGGACAGTGAAGGAAGGAATTAGAAAATGTAGAGAGGAGGTAGAGGGGAAGAAGATGGAGTATTGACTAGGGGGGCAAGAGAGAGATGGTGACAGCACAGGCCTCAAACTTACTGGAGTCTCCCATCATTAGTACCACTTTCTTCTTCAGTAGGCTCTTTGCATCCTCACGACTGAATATGTCTGCCATGATGACGACTCCTCAGTTGTTTACTCTGACCTCTACCTATAAAGAATGACCAGGAATTAGCAACCATTAGACACAAACCTCTTTTACCATACTTAAGGTCTTAGAATATGTTTCACTTACTCCATTGTTGTGTTCGTGTAGTAAACTCCCATTATATCATTGCAATAATAATATTACTCCCCAAAATGGAAGACATAACTTCTTATTAACCCTTAAGGGCCTGCAGACACCATACCCAGTCTACTTTGTGAGGACTTTGTTTTTGAGTGGGCATTTGCCAGTATCTATCAGTCAATTGATTCACAGCAATTTGGCAATATGAGGACCTCCTCTACATCACACTGCTTGGTGAGCTTTCTGGATTTTCTGCACAAAAACTTGCAGAAACGTAAGACATCACTGGCCGTTGCCCTTGTGGACTTCAGGAAGGCCTTTGACCTTGTTGATCACTGCACTGTTATCAACAAGGCTATTGCACTAGGGCTGCCCACCAACCTGGTCTCATGGCTCACTGTTTTCTTGAGTGGACGTCGCCAAGCAGTGAGGTATCGGGGCTTGGTCTCTACATTCCAACACCTCACCTGCGGTGTTCCCCAGGGGACCAAGATGGGACCACTGTGCTTCCTCATCCTGATCAACGACGCTCTATCAGACACTCCTCACAGGTGGAAGTACGTGGATGACTGCACTGTGGGGGTTTCAGTGGACAACACCGCACCAGACTACTCATCGCTCCAAGGCACCCTGGACAGGCTACAGGCATGGACTACGGAGAACAAGGTCACCATCAACCACACCAAAACCTTAGTCATGCACATCAATACCGCCACCACTCCAGTGCAAGCCCCAGCAGTCACAGTGGGTGCCCATCCTCTCCAGCTGGTGCAGTCTGCCAAACTCCTGGGTGTAACTATACACAACAAACTTGACTGGAAGGCCCATGTAAATAACACAGTCAAGGCAGCCTCGTACCGTCTCTACATGCTACGAAGACTTAGGTCACTTGGGACACCCACGCCAGAGCTGAGGACCATCTACAACGCCTTTATTCTCCCCAAACTAACGTATGCGTCACCAGCCTGGTCGTCTTCTCTCAACTCCACCCAACAACATCAGCTAGAGAAGGCACAGAAAAGGGCCTGCAGAATCATGCTCGGCGCAGAATACTCCGGCTACACCAACGCTCTCTCCAGTCTGGAAATGCCATCACTCAGTGACCTCCACCACCAAGCACTGGAAAGGTTTGGCCGTGGACTACTGCACCACCCTTGCCATCGCCACCTCCTGCCACCTGCAGCCCCCCACCCAACTCGCGCAGTCCACCACTACAACAAAATTCAGCCCATAAGAGCCCGCACCGATAGATATAAGAACAGCACCATCCCATCTATTGTTAAAATAATAAACAACTCCTGATTTATGCACTGCACAGCCCTGTAAATGTATTCAATGCATATTATATCATTATGTCTAAATCAAATGTAAGTCTATATATTTTCAGCCACCGGCTGCAACTCTATTAATAAACCGTTTATTATTATTATTTTATTATTATTAAGTTAGGTTAGGTATGCTCCATCCTGGGAGGGCTTTGCACATAAATATAACCACCTTCTAAGGGTTAATAACAGTACTGTAGGTAAGATTTGGAATTTTCCCAATAATTTGACATAGTTACTAGTTTGGGGGAAACATGTGAACCAACAAACCCTACTGTACTTAAATAACTTAGGATTGAAGTATATTATTATTATATTGAATTACGATTAGGGTCATGTAGGCAAATGACAAACTGATACTTCATAAAGCAGAGAGTTTGAATGTCAGTGTGTAATGTGTTTGTCAATTGTCACACGCAAAATAACATCAAAGCAGGTGTATGGCAGCAGCATCTGTCATTATTTATGGGAAAAACTATGGACAAAAACCAGAATAGAAGTGTTAGTCATCCACCCAAATTACTTCAGCCTGGAGGTAAGAAATAAGTATTCAGTAATTATTCTGCAAACACTGATAAAATATAATTATGATTTAGACTCGTTTACCATTGTTTGCAGAATATTAATCATGTTTTTTCTTAAAGGGATTTTTTATTTGGTGATTATCCTTAAATATAATCCAAAAATATTTCCCTTCCCTATTCTTTGTTCATCTCACCAAAAAACATTAAATATCTGTGGAGAAATGTAGGTTCACGCCCTCAACCTCAGGTAGTTACTCTTTGTTTTTTAAATAAATCTCATATTTTGTAAATTAGCTGTTAAGAGGATCATTTCAAAGCATGAATTAACCCGTTCACAACAGGGATGTCACTCGTTAACGGGAGACGACTTTAATCACCACAGAGGGGATCCCAAACCCAAGTGGTTAAAGGGCGCCAGGTACTGTACCCCAGACGTGGCTAAGGGCGCCAGGTACTAGACAAGAAGTGGTTAAAGGGTACTAGACAAGAAGTGGTTAAAGGGTACTAGACAAGAAGTGGTTAAAGGGCGCTAGGTACTAGACAAGAAGTGGTTAAAGGGCGCCAGATATAGTGACCATCAACAGTGGGGGTGACAGAGTGGATTATAACAAACTGAAATACCCGGATTCTGCAGAGGACAAGCCAGGAAGGCTCAGCTGATTTACCAACTCACCAACCAGGGCAAATGAGCTGAGACCTTGCCATGCTGAGACCATACACAGGATTAACTCAGGTATATATATCGAAGGACTTAAAGAATACTTGAATAATATACTCAAAACTTACCGTCATAAATAAGTACGAGAGATCACCAGGAGAGGCCAGTAGACCACGAACAGCTGTTATTTAACTAAAGTCAACACAGCAATAACTCAATCGGGTCACTCCTTTACAGTCACCTTAACAGTCAATTTTCAGCCCACCGCAGTAAAGAATTCTTGTTGTATATATTTCTTTCTGTGCCTCAATAATTAAAGTTTTAATATATTTACTCTTGGTAACTCCTGGTGTAAGATAACAACCAGAAAAAAATAGGGATAATAAATCTTCCGAAGAGCGTTGGCACTTGTACCTACTTCATGTTTTCTTTGTCTTTAACTTGACAGAAAAAGAAGAAATCACTGTCTGTACACATTGATGATTAACGTTTGGATAATTAAATGTGATTAATTATAGTATTATTGCATTTAAACATCCAAATACAATAAATGTCCTATCTCACTTGATCTTCAAAATGTCTCACTGCAACTTGTCAATCTTTCTACTAGTCTCCCGCATCCTTCCCACCATCACATGACCTCACAATCCAAGTTCCTATTTTAAATTTATGGTGTCTTATTCTTATGCTTTCCAGATTGTTCTTTAATGACTCTCCACAGTCCATACGCTGCCTCACACTCAAGTAGCTGTGACACACTCGTGGTTTTCAGATTGATTTGTTAATACCTGTACTCCCTATTATTTGTTATTGTATATCACAATATTTTTGCTGAATGTTTTACTCATAAGCAGACTTAAAGTGTGGAGGGAGGGGAGGGGGGAGGTACACGTCCCTCCAGGGCCGGATTCAGGAGTGGGCAAAGTGGGCAGCTGCCCAGGGGCCTCCACAATCAGATTCAGATTTGCCCCCGAGGGGGCTAGTTTATTGGGCACCCCCTAACATCCTGTGCAAGGTGAAGCGCAGAAGCGTTTACAGCGCCCAACAGGGAAGTATGAAAAGTTCATACTTGCCTTTATGACTCGTACATTAAGGGCGTAAAAGCCTGAAGGGTCATAGGTTCTGTCAAGTTACATAAAGTGAGAGAATGATGAGTGTGTGGGGGGAAAGTTCCCGGTACATTTTATCTGTTTATGGCAAAGAGTGGCAGGTCCCTAATAATGTCAAATGCCAGGCCTGTGACTAGGAGGAGGGATATCTGGTCTGGGAGGGAAGAGGTGTTGGTAACGGCTGGGGACCTGTAGGAGGAGGTCATAGGGCAAGTGAGGATGTAGTGAGAGAGGATGTGAGAGTCGGGGGGCCTCCACAATCTGAGGGCCTCCACATATTACAATATTTTATTTATTTGTTTATTCATTTGGATTATTTTCATTTTTATTCTTTAAAATTCATGTTTATCTATTCCATCACGTACAACTATGTTCAGCAAGAGGCGTGGTAGAAATTAGGCTAGCTACTCCTTGAAATTCATCAATACATGGTTTCCTATGAACCGTATATTTTTAATGAATGCTATTGTTTGTGTTGCTAATAATATATTTAGAATTCCACAAACATATATTGATTAAAAATGAACTACATGGAATAACGAAATTGAGATTAAAAAAAACAAATACAATATTTTTTTTCATTATCACTTCCATTACGAATGCCATCAGGGCGCTGTGTTCTAATTTCCTCAATATAACTGCATATGGCTTCAAAATTCTCCAAAGAAGTGTTCAAATTTCAAAATTTTCTCAGGGGGCTTACAGCGCCCCGGAATTCCCAGATGTTTAGGCTCGCTTCACTCGCCACCCCACCCTCTTGGGTAGTTATAATGAGGGGGGCCTCCACAAAGAGGCTGCCCATGGGCCTCCACAGGTCTAAATCTGGCACTGTGTCCCTCCCACTAATTTCTTTCTGTTGTCTATTTTCCCTTCACGAGATCCATTTTAAAAATAATAATTTATTTTTCCATCTCAAGAGTCTCTTCATATCCTCAGTTCAGGTTAGATTAAGTCAGGGTGCAACAAAAATAATAATCGATTTTATTATTTATTACCAAATAGTGAAAAAGGCAAAGTTCAAAATACAAAATTTTCAGAGACGTAAAGAACGATAAACCTCACGCCTAGACATTCAGAAATGCTTTTTTTTTTGGGTAAATCTTCCAGAATTCAGCTCCATGTACACGTCAATAAAGATCCTCTCTGAATTCCCAAAGATCCGTAACTTAACGTATCCCTGGTAACTGAGGGTAATAGAACGCATTTTGTTAGAGTTGAATCTCAGAGCAACTTTGACTTGTTTTGCCCGTCATCTTAGTATGGTAGCTTTAATGTCAGCCAAATGATCAGTTACCAAAGAAACTTAACTTACGAGTCTTAAAGCATCATAGTCATACCCTCGGTTCTAGCCCTGATAGCCTCGCTGATTGTAGCCTGTGGAGAAACAAATTATTATTATTTACTAGTGATTAATTTATTTAAGACATCTAATAATGTGGTTGGTTGGCTGTCAATATTTGGTAGGTATTATTAGAGTTTGATACTGTACTGTATAATACACTCACTCACCTACAGTCTCTAGTTGACATGGCTGCGTCACCGTGATGTACTGCTGCTCGTACTGTGTGGTGGTCACGTACTCCGGCACGGTCTGCGTCATGTACTGCGACACCGTCCTCGTCTGCGTCAAGTATTGCGTCTGCTGCTGCGTGTGCGTTAGAATCTGGGGCTGGTACTACAGGAGAGAGGAGGCTGGGTTAGAGGTATGTTAATTTTTTCTACGTGTTGTGAACGGAGCTGACAAAATATCCACAATGCACTGCAATATTTACACTTTGGAAATGCTGAAACTTAGAATTTCTTGACAGTTATTAATTATTACTGATTACTTTGGCTCTGGTATAATATTGTAAGTTTTTATAATATATTATTCACGGATACAATACTAAGAGAAGGTTCATTAATACAAGTTTGGTCAACAACACATGAAGAAGGTCGACTCACCCTGGTCGTGTACTGTGTGTTGATGTGGTAGAGAGTCGTAGAGATGAAGTTGGTTTGCGTCTGCGTGGTTGTCACATACTGAACCTTCGGCACACACGTCGCCTGGGGCTGGATGGAGATACAATCACCCTGAACTAAAAAACTGGCTGTAACTGATGCCGTATAGGGCTGGATTCAGGAGTGGGCAAAGTGGGCAGCTGCCCAGGGGCCTCCACAATCTGAGGGCCTCCACATATTACAATATTTTATTTATTTGTTTATTCATTTGGATTATTTTCATTTTTATTCTGTAAAATTCATGTTTATCTATTCCATCACGTACAACTATGTTCAGCAAGAGGCGTGGTAGAAATTAGGCTAGCTACTCCTTGAAATTCATGAATACCTGGTTTCCCATGAACCGTATATTTTTAATGAATGCTATTGTTTGTGTTGCTAATAATATATTTAGAATTTCACAAACATATATTGATTAAAAATGAACTACATGGAATAACGAAATTGAGATTTAAAAAAAAATAAAAATATTTTTTTTCATTATCACTTCCATTACGAATGCCATCAGGGCGCTGTGTTCTAATTTCCTCAATATAACTGCATATGGCTTCAAAATTCTCCAAAGAAGTGTTCAAATTTCAAAATTTTCCCAGGGGGCTTACAGCGCCCCGGAACTCCCAGATGTTTAGGCTCGCTTCACTCGCCACCCCACCCTCTTGGGTAGTTGTAATGAGGGGGGCCTCCACAAAGAAGCTGCCCATGGGCCTCCACAGGTCTAAATCTGGCACTGACGCCGTAGTTAAGCCATGTAGAAAACATGACACCTGATTCCGTTCTCAGGCCCGGATGGAGAGGTACTGTACTTAGCTAGTCTGGCAATGAATTGTGGTCCGTAGACATAATGTTATCTCCTAGCATTAGGATAGGACACTGACTTATCTAACCAAGTATCTAAAGCGAAGAATGCCCGTCACTTCTCTTCCTAAAAAGTGTGTAATACTCCCACTATTAAGACTTTTCAACACTATTACAGTACAGTACTTAGATTATTCCACAGTCAGACCTTCCATAGCGAGAGTTGCTATCTTATGTAACCACTTGTTAATACCTGATAATTTTGATGAAATCCCAGAACGCTACAAATCTTACATATATGACGTGTTAATATGCATTGTTTACTTTCACCTCAATTTCCCGCGTAATTTAGGACAAAATACGGAAGATTCTTAATTATAGTTACTTTCACGAACATTCCCGCGTAATTTAGGAAAAAACTCGTGGCGAAAGTGCGTTTTAATTTACCTTATTGGCGTTGTAGTTGCCGTAGTGTTTGTGGGCCTGTGAGGTGACCACCACCACCAGCAGTATCTCCAGCACAGGTCTTGGTGACGAAAAACTGTATTTAGCTATTTACACTTTTAATCTATAATATATTTGTTTATGATAAGTTAAGATTCCTGTGGATGGACTAAGATAAGTAGTAGACGACGATCAAGATTCAGAAATACTGTATTCTGGGTGTTGATTTCGTTCCTAGTGTTAAGTGAGTATATCAAATTTCAGGTCGAGTCTCAGTGTAATTTTACCCCATTTTGGATGTTAATGTTGTGCTTAATTTAGTGAGCCAGTTAGATGCGTTATTATATCTACAGTTACAAGGAAAATTAAATCTTTGAGAACTCGAATCCGAACATCGGAATTCTCCAGAGTTCATAAGTTAAATTTTCATCGTAATTGGAGATGAAAAAAAATATATATTTTATGTTATTTAAATGACGATGGACTTCTAAAATGACGTTGAAATTTATCTGAGACTATCTGGTCTATTATTGAGTATAATTAGATTAGAGACTTTAAAAAATATATAATATTTCCTCAAGTTTCTTACCCGTGTTTAGAATTAATTTCAACTTTGGCTGCGTGAGTTTAGTTACATGAAAATAGGAAAGGGAGGAAGAGGATAGTTGTGATGGATGAGGGAGACTGATGATGGATGAGAGGCTGATGATGTTTGGATGATAGTAGAGCTGGCAGAGACCTCACCACGAGAAGAAGAAAAGGATGGATGAACTGGGAAACTAATATTACCTGATCATGTTGATGAGATTTAGTTGAAGCGACTGTTACAAAGACGGCGTTTGGATGAGTGTGGTGGCGAGAGTGACTCCTCCGCTCTATATACCATCCCCTCCTCCTGCCCCTCCGTCCCCTCCTCCTGCCCCTCCATCCCCTCCTCCTCCCCTCCATCCCCTCCTCCTCACCTCAGTCAAGGTCACTATAGACTTAATTATTATGGTCAATGTGTACTGTAACGCACAAGATCCGCGTGTGTGTGTGTCATTAGTCCTTACCAGCGCTCACTCACTCGCCCAAAACACTCAACAAGATCCATTATATATTTTTTTTCAAGGACGTATATAAGAAGAAGGTTTAAAAATTTCGTTGGTTTTGAATAGGTCGGTTAGAAACATCGAGTACCAGTGCAATTTTGGCGCCATTTTGCTTCCCATCTCTGTGTTGTTGATTAAGTGAACCTGAAGGGGTCACAGCTCAAGATTGAAGAAGCCGCAGGTCCAGAAAACTGCGAGGGCAAACTTTTTCCGAGTGAGAGTTGTAAACTCTTGGAACAATCTACCAGAAAGTGTTGTGACGGCACCGAGTGTGAGCTCTTTCAAGACCAGACTTGACCAACACTGGAGCGGGTTCAGGTACATTCAGGAGCCGGTGCATGCCCAGTACTTGCCAACAGTATGTAACAGAGACGTGACCGATCGCCCAAGCGGCTAACGAGTCGATCAATTGGTGAAGAGGATAAAAGAAAAAGGAAAGATAAATTCTACCGGGGGGTTAGGTTAGGTATAGGGTAGCTTAAGGATTGGTTAATCTTCAGGTAAAACATGCTAAGGGTGTCTAATCTTCAGGTGATTCAAGAGTTGTTTGGGTACGATAACTGTGATGAAGGCGACGACTATTTTGGGAGCAACATTAAGAGCTAGTGTGTCTCAGCTTCCGGTGTAGTTTTATGGTAATGACTAAACCACCGTAACGTCACGACACACCAAGTACTTCACCACTACGTTATTAACTCAAGCCAGCAGGCAAACTGAAGGCGGAAGAGGTATCCTGACGTTACTATATATTATTGTACCCGCTATGACACACCTTCGTTACAACCCGCCAAAAGACGCCTTCGTTACTATCCGCCAAAAGACACCTTCGTTACCATAGACCAAGACATAAGTTCGAATCCCCTCTCAATGATAGAGAAAGAAACAGACAGACAAGCCTACTTCATTGCTTCCTGGGGAAAAAATCACGGATCACCTGAAGAATTGTCACCCCAGAGTTTGGCAGGGTGACAACTCTTCAGGTGGGATATCGTGGGGTGACGATTCTTCAGGTGGACATTCTGGGGTGATGATTCTTCAGGTGATCCAAAATCACTACAGCTAAAACTAATACAACAACAGTGTTACGTCTTAAATGCAGGAAAGTGGTTTTCTTACCGTAGAACTCAGATACCTTCACACTGGTTACTCACCCAGGAGATTATGGTGTATCACTACGTAGAATTTCACTCTGCTTCCGGCATTCAATGCGTTGTGTACTTGATAAATGATGATTTAATGAATTTCATTAATTTCCAACACCAATCTAGGTTATTGATTGTACTTTGTCATAACCAATCAGTCATTACCTTTGGTAATAATAATAGAGGGGTCACAGATACGGGCAGATAATTTCACTTGGGTTTATTTGGCACAATTCCATATACTGGACTTATAATTTGCATGGATAGGTCAGTCACTCACATTCACGCCACAGTACCGTAAGTTATAAGGGAGAGTTTGTCAACCTGGAGAATTAATCGTTTAGATCTATTAGGCCGGCCTGGAGTGCTCTTGTAGCAACAGGCCCTCACCATTGATCACTTCCTTTACAGGATGTGTTAACTTGTCGCTGGACTTAACAACAATCTCGGGGATTAGCACACACAGACTCGTAGCACTCGTAGCACTGTATGGCCCCTGTTCTTAAGTCCGCGGAGCAGGAGGCCTTTTCTAACCCAAGGTATAAAGCCCACTGACTAAAATGTGGTTTTGGGCGTGAGACGCGATGAACAATACACCAGTGTCTCAATCACCCCCTCCTCCTCCTCCTCCTCCTCCCATAGACTAGCTCACATACCCACTAATGAAATAGTGATGACAGAATCACGGCTCGCCTGGTCCCTTATCTACAGTAAACAAACATTTGGGATGGGGGGGGTAGGCCCAACGCAACCCATGACAAACAGCTCATCCTCAGAAAAAAAATCACTACAGCTAAAACCCAAAACAACAAAAGCTCTAATTAGGAAAAAAAAATATTCCCAGAGCTTCGTAATATGATTTTTCTCGTAATTGACTGATTTAATATTAAGAAAACCTTCAAAATGGCAGTAAAATCACACCGAGACTACAGCATCATTAGATACGTTCAGTTGGCACCAGTTATGAGATAGAAATTAGTAAAACCTCTATTTATCGGACTACATGGAGAGGAAAGTCCATTATATCGAGGGAACTATTAGATGTGAAACCCCCATCTAACGGATTATATAGAGAAAAGTCCGTTATATGGAGGATTTACTTAAAGAGATGAGAAAAGTTGTATTTTTTTCACTTATTCAGTTTCACTTTCCGTAGAACAAGAAGAAGAGGAGGAAAGAGGACGGAGATAATCGTGATAGTCAATAACGAAGAAGATAAATGATGGAGGAGGTAGAGAGAGATGATAAAATAAGATAATACGAAGATAAAGATGAAAAGAAAAAAAATACACGTAGTGTGTTTATAAGATGTTGATGATATGTACACACACACACACACACACACACACACACACACACACACACTTTTATCAGTAATGGTGGCAATAAATTTACTGCGTGATTTCCTGTAGTTTCTTGAGGGATTAATACCTCTGATTTTCCGTTCTGAGATTAAGTAATTAAACAGCTATTACGATGATTAAAACATTATTAGTGAATCAGTCAGTCGGTTAGTTAATCAGTCTGTCAGTTAGTTAGTCAGTCATTAAGTCAGTCAGACAGTTATTCAGTCAGTCAGTCGATCAGTCAGTTAGTCGGTCAGTCAGTCAGTCAGTCAGTCAGTCAGTTATTCATTCAGTCAGTCAGTCAGTTAGTCAGTTAAGAAAGACAGGCATTGAGCTAACTAACGCAGACACAAGAACCACTACCAAGCAATTCAATCCTGTTAAGCCCTCCTGATTAGTCACGATTGTTGCTCATCCTGGGGAAAACAAGCCGAAATTTCCCGCCAAGGATTATCTACCCAATTTTCTTTTTAGCTGCGTCACGAACGACCTAATTTATGGTCAGGTAATTATCTTATGACTGTGAGCCGACAAGTTGTTAGTAGGTGAGGCCTTGTGGGACGTGACTAGTAATAATAATATATGCACAGGCGTTGCTTCCATGTTGACTCTCTACCTGTTCTTGTAATTATACCTGTGTCTACAGCTGTATTTGTATCTTTACCTGTACTGGTAGTGGGCAGCTGCCAAACAGGGAGGGACTACCGCCTGGGAAGATATTGGAAGCATAATGTGTTGTCTAATGGTAGACCCTGCTGCCATATGGCATCACAAAAATTGTGACCAAGTCCCAGGTTACTGATCTGACTTTCTGTCTCATTTACACACAATTGCAGGGTCTCAATTGTTTCTTTTACCATTGACGACACAACACAAAATACACACACACACAGTTGTGTGTAAATGAGACAGAAAGTCAGATCAGTAACCTGGGACTTGGTCACAATTTTCGTGATGCCATATGGCAGCAGGGTCTACCATTAGACAACACATTATGCTTCCAATATCTTCGCTCCCCAGGCCCCGATGTGGGTCAGTGACCTGTGCCCGGGTGGGCTAATCCTCGTAAAAAAACAAAAACAAAAATATAAAATAAAATAAAATAAAAATAAAATGAAACTTGTGTTATAGGGAAAAATGTGGCGTCTCTGAACTTTTGAGAATCGAATCCATATGGACCAGCATTGATGTTGTTTTGTTTCCGGATAACAATAGATGCCAGAAACAAAACAAAAGAAGATCTAGATCATCGCCTCAGAGTACACAAGACTATCATCATCAGAGTGACCTTAGTAGGGCCGTGAAGGAGGAAGGGACAGGGGGGGGGGGAGGAGGAGGAGGAGGAAGAATCTACAGTATATAGAGCGGACAAACTAGACCCGCCGCCACACTCACCCACAACACCTCCCTCCCTCCCGTTGACTGTCTCAGTGTCGTCTATACTGACTGTCTTGTGTGTTGACTGTATCTCATCATGACTGGGTGAGAGAGAACGTCTTACATTTACTGCTGCGGAAATATTGTTGTTGACGCAGTGAGAGAGAGAGAGAGAGAGGTGTAAGCAACTAACACAAACAAACCTTCCTTTACAGAACCTACCTGAAGGGGACGCTGGTGGTGGTAGTGGCTCTGGTGGTGACGGCCCAGGCTCTGAATTACGACTCTCATCAGACTGCCAAGGTACTTCTGTCTGCATGCCTGTCTGTCTATAACTACCATTACATGTGATTCAGACTACCATGATTCAGGTCACCATTGCCAGGTTACCAGGTTATTACTACCATTACTTAACGATGTCATAAGCTACCATGACAATCGCCTACCATAGATCACATCATCGTTATTATCTACCATGAATTAGACTCCCATTATTGTTATATACCATGAGTTATGGTATTAGATTCCTCAAATACCATGACTCAGGTTATCCAAATTACCATAACTCTTTTACTGGATTACCATTAATTTAGAATTTCTGGCTACAATTTTTAGAATTTGGCAGTTTGTCTGTAATTATATGTATTATTATTATTATTATTATTATTATTATTATTATTATTATTATCATCATCATTATCATCATCTCCTCCCCCCAGGCATGTCCACCGCAGATTCAGTACGTGACCATAACACAGTCTGTTCCCCGGCACGTGACAAAGACTGAGTTCCTGACCGACACCCAGTACGTGACCCAGGTAATCACTACCTCACCTGGCGTTAATTAATGATATCCCGGTTTTACGGAGTCCGGATTAGAGAAATTAGTTTGATATTCCTATTTGTGTGTCTGTGTGTGTGTGTGTGTGTGTGTGTGTGTGTGTGTGTTTTGTAGCCACCACTAAACACCGTGTGTATCCTCCCCGGGGTCAACAGGTCACCACACAGTACCTGACGGAGACGCAGGTGGTGCCAGAGTACGTCACCACCACACAGAGCCTCGACTTGTACGTGACAGAGACGGTCAGGCATTACGTCACCGCGACCATCCCTCAGCCTCACTACGTCACCGTCCAGGCCGACTGTCAGCCCCAGGGAGGTAAGTTACTGTCGCTACTACTACTACCCCATTAATACTACTACAAATCCATTACATCTACTACCCCATTACTACTTTTTTTTTAATATTATGGCCTCCAGCCTCCCCCAATAGCCACACCTTCGTCGCCACTTTATTACCTTAAAACTAAATATCCTAATACAAAAGTAGCTACCCTCGCTGTGTTGAGTTAGTTGCTACTACTACTACTACTTCTAATAATAATAATAATGATAATAATTCTTTCAGGTTATGGTGGACGCCCAATGCCTAGTTATTAGGGTTATTAAAGACCCAAACATTATAACGTTATCACCATCGTTAAAACGTCAACAAAGATTCCTTAGTTAAAGCCTCGTCCTAAATGCTTCTGTACTAGAGTCTTAGTGTCGTGTTAGACTTATCAGAGGCTTTTTTTCATGTTGGAGATATTAACTCAGGAACTTTGAAAACCCATAAAGGCTTTATTGCTGTGACGCCAATATTTACTTAAACGATAATTTGTTCACCTTGAGACGATCTTGTGGTATATGACGTCACAACACCTCATTATGATGCCATCTCGCCTTTATTGTGTTTAGTATTAAGGTTCATATTGAGTTTACTTTTACTGCCCGGGTATTATGTAAGTTTAAACTGTGTACACAAATAAAAATAAGAGTTACTCGGCGTGTCACTCCTACATCAGTGTATCAAGAGGGTTAATAACGACAGATATTAACTGTAATTTATTTATTTACTAATGTATAAATAACTTGTAGGATACAATACCAGCACATGTTTTGTATTTAAGTGAAACAAAACACCTTTGATGATTATATAAATAATGTTGTAATAAATGAAACACATACATACGTATATACACACACGTATGTATATATGGTCAGGTGCAAAATATGTGGACAAAATTATGTGGGGCATGACAGACGCCTCCTGATTGGATCAATAGATAACCAATGAGTGTGTATGTCTGATGTCATGGGTGTAATGATCATCTGGTGATTGGTTTATTAGTCAACCAATTATGCTGTATCATTTCTCTGACATGCTCCGGGATGTGATGTCATTAGTGAACCAATATATGACGTCACTGATGTATGTCAATGACGCCTACTGACCGACTCGATTGGACAACCAATGGAAGTATACTAATGACGTCAGATCACGTGATAGACACCAAACGTAAACACACCAGTAACATTAACATTTGGATACATATTGGTGCTACTTATCACTGTTACCTAGAAGAACGTTACTCTGTGTGATGTGAAGTGTCTCAAAATGCATTAGTCTTTAGCCAATGAAAAACATCTGAATGGATTTACATAGAGAAATAGACGATGAGAAATGACGTCATTAATTTGGTGAAGGATGACGTCATCAGCCTGAGTAGCCACCGAACTTGATAGCGCTCCCGTAGCCTGACGAAGGGAATAGTAATGGATAAATACTGTTAACAAAATGTATAAAGTGATAAAGAAACCAACAAATGTATAGATAACTGAAGGTATTAGTAAGAAATATTTAAAACACCATGAACTGGAGAATCAAGGAAGGGATCCTACTAGATGACCCTCCTTCCTTCCCTCCTTCCTTCCCTCCCTCCTTCCCATCATCACCTCAGTACCCACCTCCTGAACCCCCACCATGGCCACCAGCAGCACCACCACCACACCCCTTGGCCACAGTCACGAATTGCTTCTGGACGGCGGTGGTGGTGAAGAGTTGGTTCACTGTCTTGGTCACCGGTTCGGATGTAACTGTCTCCGTTGCTGTCACTTCTACCGTCTCTGTGGCTGTTTCTGTCTCCGTTGCTGTCACTTCTACCGTCTCTGTGGCTGTTTCTGTCCCGGTCGCTGTTTCTGTCACCGTTTCAGTCTGTCAAGAGCAAAGAGCAGTAAATAAGTACATGAATTAATAGAAAAATAACAATAAATAAATACGCAATTAAACAGATACACAAACATATGTAATCAACAGGTGTGCAACAGGTGAACTTCAACAGGTGTAAAACAAGAAGTGTATATCAACAAAAATATATTAACAAATATATATATATATCAACAGGTGTGCAACGAGAGACAGATGTGTACTCACCTGTAATTCAGTGACGGTCTGGATGACGTATTTCACCTGAGTGCCACACGGCTGTTGGGAAGACTTCTCCGTCAGTGTAAAGTGAGTAAAGTTATCTCTCTCTTTCCCCTCTCCCTCTCTCTTTCCCCTCTCCCCCTCTCTCTCTCTCTCTCTCTATCTATATTTTTAAGTATGTACGGCATTATCAACTTCATCATCTCTATCTAAATTAACACTGACCTACGATGACCCAAGATTATAAGCACTGACCTGAGCTTGACCTTGGACGCGGTAGCCATTATAGCCGTAGTTTGAGGCATCAACTACAGCTGTCACCACCAGCGTCGCCATTACCAAGAACCTAAGAAAAAGTGTTTATATTCACATTATTTCATCATTTCATTCTTTACTGATTAGTATTGTAATTATTTTATTTCTGGGTTTAAATTTTTTTTTATTGGTGAGTTAAACCTTTAGCCCTTTAAAGAGTATAGTTATTACAATTTCAATTGTTTATTCCTTGATAGAGGAAGCGGGATCCTAGTGCTGTCACTAGGTACCCCTGTACAATGACACCAGAAGCATCTGGCAAGTGTCACAAGTATATACAGTATAAATATTATAAAGGGGCTTACTAAAGCCTAAGGAAGGAAGGATGTTCCTTTAACACATAATCAATATTATTTACAAATATCTGGCCAGTATGGGAGGATCATCGTGTCTCCGTCAGGGGGTCGTGGAGTGGTGGTCCAGCAGGCGTCACGGAAGCGTTGTGTGTGGGGACATCTTAGGAGGTAGTGGATAAGGGTGCTGCTGTCGGGTCTTCTGCATAACGCACAAGAGCGTTGCTCAGGGGATGCGGGGATACCAATCTCCCAAGCAAAGTCATACCCAATGATGATACGGGCAGCAATCACGTCCCCTTTCCGCGACCCTTTCCCGTAGACGTACGAGAGGTCAGTGTCGCATTTGAGGTATTTTTATTCCGGCTAACGGGAGGTGATTTTATTCAGCTGAGAAATCCATACCAGTCAAAGGGTTACATATTTCTTGTGAATAACAATAATAATGATAATAATAATAAACACTATTTAAAACGTTATCTCGGACGCGATAATTATTTTCCAAGATTGTTTTATGTTGTAGGTTTACGTATCGTGGTGGGTATGTCTCTAGCATTATCCTTCTTAGTCAGGTTATATCTTTCTCTTTCTTATGATTTTCTTCACCTACTATATTGGAAGTTATTGCGTATTGATATTGAGTTAAAGTGAGGCTATGAGCTGATGTCCTAACTTATGTAACTTTGACTACAAGTAAATATGAACGTAAAATAAGAATATTATCACTGGTACAGCTTATGTCGTCTCTCTTTCTTTAATTGGTGATATTATGAGAAATTAATAATAAAAACCCCGGAAATTTACATTATGATTACAGTAACGGTTTCAACACTCACTCGTAGTCACAACAAAAGGATAGATTAGTGACTGTCGATGTTGTTTTGTTTTGAGATAACTTTTTAACTTATTGTATTCTTCATATCTAAAGTTGACATTTGTATTTTTGTGAATATTTCCAAATGACATAATCTGTGTTATGTCTTGGAGGTTTTGTTTTGTTTCTTTGTATAAATATTTTTGTACTAAAGCTTCTAAATTTAACATAACTTAAGACAAATATGACACGTTCTCACAATACTTAATACTAAGAAAAAAATAAGAATGGTAGGTCGAGAATATACCATAAGCTGTTTAAAGTAAGGAGTGTTTGTGTAGACACTGGCATTGGGGTAAGCGTATTAAATCATTGGCTATGTTAATTCTCACGTACAGTTTCACCCACGAACAGGAAGAGTTTTGAGAGACGAGTAACAAAATTGGATTAAAATGAAAGATGAAAATGAACAATAAACCGAAGAAAAAAACTGAGTTGAATCTGCTGCTTGTGCAATTAACCGGGCCGTTCACATATATTTATTATTTGGGTGTAAGTAACGAAACCCAAACGGTAGTTCCTTTGTTTTATTATAAAAGGATTGTATATATAATTCCTGAGTGTAGATCGACCGTAAGTCTCACTGTATAGGAGTGAATGAGAAAGGGACGGCGTTTTTGTCTTATAAACGTTAGGTCACGTCCTTACGCTATAAGTTGTTGTGAGCGACTAAAGAGTGAGGGCCTCGCTGTGCGGGCTGACAGATATGCTGACTACGGGTCTCACCCTCCTGGGAGAGTTGCCTGCTCACCTGTCCAACTCATGTCTTACTCATAGACAGTGGAAAGTTACAGGGGGTGAATCTGAATATAATATCAGATGTATTGACCCATTTATATAATAAGTTCTGTTGATGAGACAGGGGCCCATTACAGAGTTATAGATGAATAAAGTGAAATAACCAACAATAACAGCAACTGCTTACCTCATAATGTTGGATAGACGGAAGATGTGGAGATATGACCTGTTACTGCTGCCGCCTGGTGGGTGTGAGCGGCAACACGGGGTCTGCCTTGCTTATATACCTCAACTGAAAACTAATGACCCAAAGACCTGACACGGTCATGGCGTTTCAAAAAAAAAAAAATGTTGTGTTTTCCGAATTTCTTTTTTCTGCTTTATTTTAAATTGTTCTAGCTAAATATCAGAAGTTGCTAAAAACAATATTATTTATGTCTTGATAATTTGCCTCTGATGTAATATTGTACTTCACCTGTTTTCACTTCGTATAGAGAAAATATACTGTTGTACCGAACAAAACTCCGTGAAATATTTAATGTTGACAGTAACGGCAAAACAAAATATTTGCATGAATGTAGCGCCAAAAAAACCCTGGAATAATTAAGAGATATTGGCGACAAAAACGACTATTAAATTAATAAGCCGTTAAAAATTGATGATTTATGTAGATATGGCGCTAAAGAGGGAACTATTACAAAAACATTGGCGCCAAAATAGGAATTCTTACATTAATGCGGCGTAGCAAAAAAAAAGGATATTTACGTGAATTTGGCGACAAAGACGTGAAATCGACATCTCTGTGCCTCTGTGGTCAATTTGTAACTGGAAAAAGATTAGGAAAATACTCTTGCTGAAGGTGACTCATCGTTAGTACGTGTCCTCGACTCATTGTCACTCTCAGCTCATTGTCACTCTCAGCTCATTGTCACTCTCAGCTCATTGTCACTCTCAGCTCATTGTCACTCTCAGCTTATTGTCACCTAAGTCATATGTTAATTCTAAATAGGTGTTTTCAAATTCTGGTAAGAGAGAGAGAGAGAGAGAGAGAGAGAGAGAGAGAGAGAGAGAGAGAGAGAGAGAATAATGATCATCGCCTCACGTAATCCATTTCGGCTTTCACCAATTTTATTTTCTTGTGTCAAACATTAAGGACTGACATTGACACATTCACATGATGAGGAAGAAGAAGAAGAAGAAGAGTAAAAGAAGAAGAGTAAAAGAAGAAGAAAAGAAGAATTAAAGAAGAAGAAAAGAAGAATTAAAGAAGAAGAAAAGAAGAATTAAAGAATAAGAAAAAGAAGAGTAAAATAAGAAGAAACAAACAAAAGAAATATAAGAATATGCAAACTAAAATGATGAAAAGAAAATAAGAAATAATGAAAATTAACTTGTAAAGGAATATTAATAGAACTACAACAAAAACAAGTACATCAACAACTACTATTAGTCTACAACAACTACAACAAAAATAATAGATATTCAGCTGTAATAACAACTAACGAACATAACCACTAGATCAAGACCTCACACAATAATAACTGCTACAGGAACTAATACAACAACAACACTTTCAAATTTAATAAAACAAAATCAACAACTATGGAAAAAATAATTAAAAAAACTTTATCAATATGCAATGACAAAAATAACTATAATAATAACTAAAACAACAAAAACAACGACACCGACAACAACATCAAATACAACAATAACAACAACAACAACAACATCAAATACAACAATAACAACAACAACAACATCAAATACAACAATAACTACAACAACAACATCAGATAATAACTCTACCACCTTTGTACCTGAAGAGTTCGAGGTTAACATTTTCAAGAACTCAAGTGTAATGTAACTTCCGTTTCTTGGTGACTTTTGAGGTCCGTGGGCGCATGAAGGGCGGGCGGGAGGTACACACACACACACACACACACACACACACACACCAATTCTAAAATGGTAAAATAGATTCGGAAAGTTCGTATTCACCGGAGTCACGCACGCCTAGAACTCATTCACTGGCGCGCGAAAGGAACTCGAACGTCTTACCAGGAAATGAATCCTCGGGGTTTTCATAGTAATTTTTTTTTCTCTTGTGTTTTTGAAAGCGGAGCGAAGTCGGTGATATATTGTTTGGTTTGGTCGTGATCGTTAGGGTGATTCCTGGACGAGTGTGTGTATGACCTTGGGAGGAAGGTGGGGATATGGATGGGGAGGGGTATGGGATGGGAGGGGGTAAGGGATGGGGAGGGGTAAGGGATGGGGGAGGGGTAAGGGATGGGGAGGGGGGGATGGGGGGTAATATTGGGTGATCTGTATTTTAGAGGAATTTAGTGGCAGATGAAGGTTTCTCTTTCATCATTATCGTCATCATCATCATCATCATCATCATCATCCCCCCTACACCTACTCATTCACTAGTCTCAGTACATGGTCCTTAAACCTAACATAATCTGTAATTGCTGTTGACCTAGAATACGAAATTAAAGGTCATAGTTATTAGAGCTCAGTAATCCGTTGTAAAATTAACCTAATTACGTGAAATAATCGGGTGTGTGTGTGTGTGTGTGTGTGTGTGTGTGTGCGCGCGCGCTGATCTCACTCACATACTAAAGTGGGGTTGACTTTTATTAATCATGTCTGGTTTTCGTCCGTTTGTCTGTCCGTCAGTGCGAGTATATGATAACTACATTGATTATCTATATAAATTTAAACCGCGTTCACACACACACACACGAGCCAGCGGCGCGAGGAAGCTCAAGCATCAGGTGTTGTCGCGCCAAGCCTCAACAGGGTCAACACGTCGGAAAGTCCCGCAGTAAAATCCCACAACCGTACTTCCCCCTTCCCCCCCTCCCTTCCCCCTCCCCTCCTTCTGCCCCTTCCCCGGGTAGCAGGATTGCAAGTTACAGAAGCGTGTTTGTAATACAGTCCAACGCTTGACAATATTCCCCCTCAGAGAGACTTAATCCTCACAGTATAAACCTTGAGGCAGAGTTCATCATATATAACATTCTTATTAGACTGATTTTTAGAGTGACTCCCCGAAATATTTGTTCCAACAATAGTCATAACGGATACTCCTTTTGACCTTGACCCATGACCTTGACCTGTGATGTAATTATTCCAAAATAAAATCACTGTCGACCAATACATCTGCCGCCATAATATAAGTCATCAGACAAAGTGACAAAAGCGAACCAGGGAGGGTATTTTCCCCAGTAGTTAGGGTGATCAACAGTGTGGTGGGGGAAAACACTCACAATAATCCAACAGTTTTAGGGGAAAAAAAGAGAATCCTTAAGGTTTTTCCCTAGATCTGTAATGATCCATAATAATAATAATAATAATAATAACCACAATATAAAATCAAAGGCTGAACAAAGAGACAACAAACTAGACTCCCTGCACGGCCTTAGGTTCCAAAATTTCTCTCATATATTACCAAAATTATGATCAAAATTTACTGCTTGGCGGCCGCTGTAAAACTTGACACCAATGACGTCAATTTGAGTTCCGTTCCTCCAGATTTATTTACAATATGGCAGATGTTGCTTTCTCGTTAGTACTTTCACCCAATATTACTCATTAACATATTTATATATATTTTTTTTATTAATTTACGTGGTATATATTATTATTATTTTTAAAAGTTCGTAGTGTTTTTGTAAATATTGCAGATGTTGCTATCCCAGTTGCAACTTTCGCCTCGGTTTATGAACTAATTTATATTTTGTCTTTGTATTTACGTATGTTTTTTTTCCTCGTATTTCGCAATAAGGAATAATTTGTGGTGTTGTACGTGGACTCATTACTCTCATTACGTCTTGCTTATAAGAAGGAAGAATTGGTTTTTTCCCCTGTGCTTGTTTATGTTTCACTCTTTAGTTTTGCTTTGTTTTTTTTCTTATTTGGTTTATTTTGAGGGCATTTGGTTCACCTTTCTTCCATAAGGGTCATAACTATCTCCTACAGCCGCGGAGAAGGTCATAACCATCTCCTACAACCGTGGAGAAGGTGAGGTGAGAGGAGAGGTCACAGGTAACGCGCCTCCTTACCTACTAAGGGATAACTGATGTAAATGTCTTCTGAAGATTAATGTCCAGAAAATGTAAGTAAATAAAGAAAGAAATTAAAACAACATCAACAAGACTAGAACGACGAAGAAACAAAATAATGTATGAAGGTTCCACCAATAATATACGTACTATATTATATAAGACTATAATAGAAAACGGAATATATAGAAATCAAAGAAAATGAAAGTTAACAGAAACTTTATGGGGTAACTACTTTTATCTTCCTCGTCACTTGTCGGTTAGTGCTGAACGGGCATAGGCTATTTATTATACTTGAGTAAAATGAAACTATTGAGGGAAGACACTGGACTAGAATTGTTAATACTGTATTCTTACTATTTATCATTATTACAGCTATCATCATCATCATCATCATCATTATTATTATTATTATTATTATTATTATTATTATTATTATTATTATTATTATTATTATTATTATTATTATTATTATTATTATTATTATTATTATTATTATTATTATTATTATTATTATTATTATTATTATTATAATTATTATTGTTGTTGTTGTTGTTGTTGCTGTTGTTGTTGTTGTTATTTTATTATTATTATTATTATTATTATTATTATTATTATTATTATTATTATTATTATTATTATTATTATTATTATTATTATTATTATTATTGTTATTATTATTTATTGACCGACATTTATATAATTATGGGATACTTATAGAGTGGCATAAAATAGCACAGCATATATATTTAAGGATATATTTCCTATGAGTTACTTGTATGGATCATTACAAATCTAGGGAAAACCTTTAGGCTTCTGTTTTTTCCCCTAAAACTGTTGGATTATTGTGAGTGTTTTCCCCCACCACACTGTTCATCACCCTCACTACTGGGGAAAATACCCTCCCTGGATATGGATTCCCTGAGTCATACTCGTGAGTTGAAAATACAAACAATAATAAGTAGATTTAACGTGACTTGGCTCAGTGATATCTTGATGATGTTCTACCACGCGAGCACCTCTTGTTTCCGGGCTTATGGCACACCCCGGACTAATGTAGTTCTGAGTAATACATGGTCACCTTTTATTAATATTATCTTATGTGATAAAATAAGGCATCCAGTTTAGGTTAGGTTGGGTTAGAATAATTTAATTTTTGCCTAAAAAGAAATAAAGTTACACCATTAGAGATTTTCTTTTCTTTTCTTAGTGAATAGTAAAGCTTTTAATGGCATTTATAAGGTCTAGTCTCGCCTGCATAATGAAAATCACGAAAATAAGTCCCCTTACGAACAAATAAAGTATTAATTATTTACTAACGACAAAATAGGGTAAATATTACAACCTATTTAATATTTAGAGCGTGTAGACTACTTTTAATAGACGGTTTACATAAGGTAATTCTCTTTTAAAACTTAACAACCACTTCAGTAGTTGGTATAACATGTTGAGAGATGAAGGTCAGGTGTTAGGGCCTCTCAGATACTGTGTCCTGTGTTTAACTTTCCGTCGACGATCTGGTCACAATATTATTCATTAAAATAATCTCAGGCACCACTCGCGTCTACCATCTCAATCTCAAAATGTTTACCAAAAGTGTTAATCAAAATCTCATCGAATAAAAATAATAAAACATAAAGGTAATATTTTCTTGTTATTTATTTTTTTGTGGCGTTCAATGAAACTTTCTGAAGCGTCACTGAAGATAAGAGTTTAGTCATAGTTGTTGGTCTCTCAATCTCTCGCCCGACCCAACCATGACGACCAGAGGGAGATGAGGTGTAGTAAATATTGTGTAAAATGAGATAGATTCGTTTATTTGTCCCGTGTTGTTGTTGTTGTAGTTGTTGTTGTGGTTGTTATTGTTGTGGTTGATCTTATCCCCATTCTATCTGTCTAACTATCTATCTGTCTATCTATCACACACACACACACACACACACACACACTAATTCACAAATGAAAACACGATGCCTTTAATCAGTCACTCGTCTCGATACGGCGTTGCTCACTATCCCCTCTCTCTCTCTCTCTCTCTCTCTCTGTCTATTATAAATTATTATATTTTATTGATTTTTATTGATATTTATCGTTCATCATCCGTGGATCTATATACAACATTAATATATATAAATAAACAGATAACTGGATAGACAGATACAAAAATAAACAGATAACTCGACAAATAAACAGTATTTTTACACTTAATATTTACTTCCTGGTGTGTAAACTAAAAATACAAGGTTTCCCAATGTTCAGGAGCATGTAGTAAATTTGTCACTTGTATACCAGGGAGACAGTGTTAGGTAGGGGTAGGTGGGGGTGGAGAAAGTGGGGGGAGAGGGGGTGGATATGGGGGTGTGTGGAGGAGGAGGAGGTGGAAGGAGGAGGAGGAGGAGGAGGGGAAGATCCTTGGAAGAGTGGAGGGATTGCCGAGGTTAGATAGTGGGCGGAGCTAAATGAGAGGGAGAGGATATATAAACATAGACGATAAAATGAATCTATCAAAGCATCGTCTGCAGTCATATCAATCAGACGTATATTGGTGATTCTTAAACCTCTTCCTAGTCACTCCTCCAAGGTTTACTCCTCCTCCAACAGCTACTCCAAAGCCTCCAACAAGAGCAGCTCCTCCAAATAAGTTTGTTCTCCACAGTACCACAAAAGGATTGTCTACGACATGGCAAGGTAATGTGTACCATGAGTGTGAGGGGGGGTAGGGGATATTTTAAGGGGGTTCAGGTGGAGTAATGGGGTAAGAGTGTCAGAGGATGGTGTCAGAAGTTCCTTGGGGTCAGGGAAGATTCCTTTGGGGGTCCAGGGAAGGATTCAGAGTATCTTTGGGGGTCCAGGGAAGGATTCAGAGTATCTTTGGGGGTCCAGGGAAGGATTCAGAGTATTTTTCTTAGGGTCCAGAAGGAAGGATTCAGAGTATCTTTGGGGGTCCAGGGAAGGATTCAGAGTATTTTTGGGGTCCAGGGAAGGACTTAGAGTATTCTTGGGGTCCAGGGAAGGATTCAGAGTATCCTTATGGTCCAGGGAAGGACTCAGAGTATCCTTATGGTCCAGGGAAGGACTCAGAGTCTCCTTATGGTCCAGGGAAGGACTCAGAGTATCCTTATGGTCCTAGGAAGGCGTATACAACAATAGCTCCTGTTTGATGTTGATATATTTTTTGTCAAACCAATGGATCTATGTGACGAGTCGATGGCTAGATGGCTATACTATTGCTATTATATACATTCTATTTCGTTAATATCACCAAGGCTACATTACTTTTTATACTAATAATATTGGCAGTTCAAGCAAGACAATTTTAGGTTGAGAAGTTTTTTTTTCCATTTTCTGTTGATGTTTGTCCCTTGTGTTTTTTAATCAATTATTATTATTATTATTATTATTATTATTATTATTATTATTATTATTATTATTATTATTATTATTATTATTATTATTATTATTGTTATTACTTCTTGTTCGCCAGGGTTCACCAACTGACGTCGGTGCTGGCGGTGGTGGTGATGCTGTTCGTGGTGGTGGAGGCTGGTAACCGTGGCTACAACGGCTACTACGTCCAAGGCGGTCGTACCCAGGTCAGTGTCAAGGGTCATGGGTCACTATAGCTCTATGTCAACGGTCATGGATCATTATAGGTTAGTGTCAAAGGTCATGGGTCATTATAGCTCAATGTCAAAGGTCATGGGTCATTGTAGGTCAGTGTCAAGGGTCATGCACCTGTATATGTGTTAGTAATGTAATAATTCATGTACTGTACTATTGTCTCCACCTGTAATTGTACCTGGACTTGTATTATCACCTACACCCTTGTACTTGTCTCTACAGTTATCTAATTCATAAAAAAAAAAAATGAAATAGTTTCCCAATATTATTATTTTTTTCCGACAGCTGTGCCCGACCACGGTGAAGCAAATCACTACCACGGAAACTGTGACCGAGGTGAGTACTGTTTACCGTCTCTGTAAACACACTACCTCCTGGTCCACTTAACCCCTTCACCAGGTAAACACAAAAACACCCTAACACCTGTGAATGGGTTTTATTAGGTGTGGGTGTGGTGGGGATGTCAGTTCCTCAAGTTGATGGAGTAATTCTATCACACACACACACACACACACACACACACACGCACACACACACACACACACTGGATATACAAATAACTACTAAAATGATTACACATCCAGAAAGAGTCTGTAAATGAAACCTAAATTAACTCCCATATATCTGACTGTATGTCTCAATAATATATTTTGATTCCAACAGACGACGACGGCGACGAAGACTGTGACAGCGACGGTGAAGGAGACGGTGAAGGAGACGGTAACAGCGACGGTGACGGTGGTGAGGAACGGAGCAGGTTATGGAGGTGTGTGTGGTGGTGGTGGTGGTGCCCTCTACCTTGTCTACCTCTTGTTGTTGTTGGTGTTGTTGTTTACTCTTCCCGGTGTATAATATGTTTCTCTTCCTCACATCCTCCCATCCTCACACCTCTCCCATCCTTCCTCCCATCCTCCCATCCTCACACCTCTCCCATCCTTCCTCCCATCCTCCTTCCCATTCTCACACCTCTCCCATCTTCACACCTCCATCCATTATCCTATATAGCAAATTAGACTATAATTTACCTGTGTAATTAACAGTTAATCTCTCCACCAACAGGTAACAGTGGTGGGCGACTCCAGTATGGATACAAGGGTTAAGTCTCCCCCTCCACTAATACCCAGTTTCTCCCGTCACTTCCACACTCATCCACACCACCTCCACCTGCGTCAACCTCGAACTCCACTCGATTCTGTCTCTTCCTCCACGGGTGATACTTCTCAGGGGTTAGTTTTGTCTGATGAGTTGTTTTGTCCAAGGGGTAGTTCTGTCCAAGGGGTAGTTCTGTCCAAGGGGTAGTTCTGTCCAAGGGGTAGTTCTGTCCAAGGGGTAGTTCTGTCCAAGGGGTAGTTCTGTCCAAGGGGTAGTTCTGTCCAAGGGGTAGTTCTGTCCAAGGGGTAGTTCTGTCCAGCATGATAGTAGTTCTCTCCAGTGTGGTAGTTCTGTCCTTTCCTATGTTACATTTGTATGCTTTGTATACTGTAGACAGGCATGTAAGCTTTGTAAACAGTAGATAGAAGTAAGCTTTGTAAACAGTAAGCAGAAGTAAGCTTTGTAAACAGTGAGCAGAAGTAAGCTTTGTAAACAGTAAACAGAATTAAGCTTTGTAAACAATAGAGAAGAAATAACGTCTCTTTACATGTAGAGATAAATTGTATCCACTTGTTATTGTGTTAATGAGTAATAAAGTAATACAATAATTCTTACTAGTTTTTGTAAGTAAAGAAAATGTTTATGTATTTTTTGGTTTAATTTATAGTATAGTATATGATGGCGTACAGATTATACGTTATATATTGTTACGGGGGTTAATGTATCTGTGAGAGAGAGAGAGAGAGAGAGAGAGAGAGAGAGAGAGAGAGAGAGAGAGAGAGAGAGAGAGAGAGGTTTAACTTGTGTTCGTTGTAGTAATCATCAGTGCTCAAATTTATTCAATATAATGTTCATCAGTGTTCATTCCAATGTTCACTAGAGTGTTACAGTCGTCTGAGGAAAACAAAACAAACTGGTATATTTTTTAGGTGTTGTTATTTTTTATCAAAGTTCTCCTTCACTTTACAGATAAAGTATTTGAGAGTATTATCAAAAGAGAGAGAGAGAGGCGTCCTATCTCTCTCTCCCAGTTATCATTATTATTACTTATATCTGAAACACATCAACAGTATCAATGATCGAGTCGTACAATGATAAGACTGTGATATGAAAAGAATAAAATAATTGTTGCGACGCGGGAATCCTATGTGACCACTGGCGATGATGCCCCCTTCACCTGAGGACTCGGCACGCACGCCCTACGGACCTACGCCCAGGTCCTTCAGGAGGCAGGTTTGAGGCGCCCTGGCCGTAGGATGTCCCCCGCCACTTGGTTAGGACAGCTTCCGGCCGCCCCACACACGCCTGCCGCAGCAACACTACGTGACGGTGGCTGGGTTCCCGAGACACATACTTGTTGGCCCCGCCAGGACGGTGTGGGGGTCAGCCTGAGTTGGGGGCGAGCCTGCACTAACACACACCCTCACAACAGTACGCATACAACACAGTTACGCACACGCACAAGTACGCACACAGCAGGAGTACGTACACAGCAGGAGTACACAGTTTCAGAGGGTACAGACACAGAGCAACAATGAGCACAGAAGAAAAGATCAGAGAGAGACAGAGAGATAAAGAATAAGTGATGTTAATACTAATTAAAAATTAACAGTGGAAATAAGCCACAGAACTGAAGATAACAGATGTTTCTTGTTAACTTATGATGATGACGTTGTCCTTCCTTAATATGAAAGTAAATAAATCATGGCGCTCTTGGTATCCCATTATGGCGACGAAGCCCCTGAGGGTGACGCATAACTTTGTCTTGAACGTGAAAGACAAGAGGTATTCAGGGAAGGTTTTTTTCCCCTTTTTCATCTTTTTTCATGTTTTCTTCTTTTTTCCTTGAGAGCAACATGGCTTGATTGGTCGATCGGTGACGTAGACATGCTGGAGATGACCAATCCGGTGCCAGGAGGTGTTGTGTGGCAGTAGCAGTCAGATAATAGGTCGTCCCTTCACAACACTTGTTGGTGACTTGTCTGGATGACTTAGTACGGATGATGTATTATGTCTGGATGACTTTTATGCAACTGTGGCATATATGAGTTGGATGTAGTAATGTCGATCCCATCATAAAATAACAACACTGGATGACTTTGTGTGGATGACTTTGTACAAGATGACTCTTTCTATAAGGTCTGGTTGACTTGTACAACTGGTGGTGGTTGGCAGGAGTTGGGACGGGCTGGTTTACTTCATGTAGGTCTTCTGCGACAGCTCGAAGTTCCTGATGGACCTCCGGACGTCATCGAGGAGCGAGGCGGTGCGGGTGTCGGGCACTGTGCGGCGGACCACGTTGCTTCGGATGCCACGCTCGGCGAAGGCCATACGGCGAGGGTAATCTGTCGGGGAAACGACGGGGGAATATTACATATATAGGCAAGTTGTTGTAATGTTATTAACAGTGACTTCCAAAATGATGTTATAACTGCTGCCACGTGACGAAAAGGGGGGGGGAGGAGAGGAGGAGGCAGGGACAGGAAGAGAGGGAGTGAGGCAGGTTTACTCACCACCGGCTCTGCTGTCCATGTACTTGACGAGGGAACTGTAGTAGTTGTCGCCGTAGTCCCAGTTGTAGTCGTAGAAGCGAGGCTTGCGCCTATTCCAGTGCACGAAGAACTTGGGCTTCTTCTTGGGTGCTGGGGGAGGCTCTAGGGCCTCCTCTCCTTCCGCAGGAGCCTCACCCTCAGCGGCAGGGGCTCCGCCCTCAGCGGGTGGCGCCTCATCGACCGGGGCTTCTGTAGAAGGGGTATAGAGATTAGTGTCTACTTCACCTGGCGGAGCAATACACAAGACCACGGGGAGGGAAGAGAACTTTCCTGCTGAGATACAATTTCTGCTGAGGGAGGATTCTGTCTGCTGAGGGGGACTCTGTCTGCCGGGGTGAGGGACTGTCTCTGAGGCGAGTAAACAGTGGGGGGGAGGGGGGGCTGTAATGCCTTACTAGGTAGGGGAGGACAGTCTGTCTGCTGCAACAAGTAAAACAGAGAGGCGGGAGGAGGAGACTTTTTGTTGTTACGTTTTAACAAGAGGGAGGGAGGGAGGGACCCTGTCCGCTGAGATGAGTAAAAGAGAGGGAACTGTAACGGGTCACTGTAACTATTAACTGGTGGATTTTGTTTGTTGTTGTCATGTTCTTGGTGTAAAGTATCTGCTGGGACACATTAACTGAGGGACACAGTCTATTGGGACACATTAACTGAAGGACACAGTCTATTGGGACACATTAACTGAGGGACACAGTATATTGGGACACATTAACTGAGGGACACAGTCTATTGGGACACATTAACTGAGGGACACAGTCTATTGGGACACATTAACTGAGGACACAGTCTATTAACTGGGGACACATTAACTGAGGGACACAGTCTATTGGGACACATTAACTGAGGGACACAGTCTATTGGGACACATTAACTGAGGGACACAGTCTATTGGGACACATTAACTGAGGGACACAGTCTATTGGGACACATTAACTGAGGGACACAGTCTATTGGGACACATTAACTGAGGGACACAGTCTATTGGGACACATTAACTAACTGGGGACACATTGGGACACATTAACTGAAGGACACAGTCTATTGGGACACATTAACTGAGGACACAGTCTATTGTTACACATTAACTGAGGGACACAGCTATTGGGACACATTAACTGAGGGACACAGTCTATTGGGACATATTAACTGAAGGACACAGTCATTGTTACACATTAACTGAGGGACACAGTCTATTGTTATTGTTGGGACACATTAACTGAGGGACACAGTCTATTGGGACACATTAACTGAGGGACACAGTCTATTGGGACACATTAACTGAGGGACACAGTCTATTGGGACACATTAACTGAGGGACACAGTCTATTGGGACACATTAACTGAGGGACACAGTCTATTGGGACACATTAACTGAGGGACACAGTCTATTGGGACACATTAACTGAGGGACACAGTCTATTGGGACACATTAACTGAGGGACACAGTCTATTGGGACACATTAACTGAGGGACACAGTCTATTGGGACACATTAACGACACAGGACACAGTCTGTTGTTGGGGACACATTAACTAAAGACACAGTCTATTGGGACATTAACTGGGGACACAGTCTATTGTTACACATTAACTGGGAGGGACACAGTCTATTGGGACACATTAACTGAGGGACACAGTCTATTGTCTATTGGGACACATTAACTGAGGGACACAGTCTATTGGGACACATTAACTGAAGGACACAGTCTATTGTGACACATTAACTGAGGGACACAGTCTATTGGGACACATTAACTGAGGGACACAGTCTATTGGGACACATTAACTGAGGGACACAGTCTATTGGGACACATTAACTGAGGGACACAGTCTATTGGGACACATTAACTGAGGGACACAGTCTATTGGGACACATTAACTGAGGGACACAGTCTATTGGGACACATTAACTCAAAATGACAGAAAAAGCAAATTTGAAACCTAAAATAAAGGACACGGTTAATTAGGACACTTTAACTGAGAGACAATCTATTGGGACACCTTTAATGGGAAACACAGTCTATCTGGACACCTTAAAAGACAAAATAATCGATTGGGACACCTTAACTGTGTGTGTGTGTGTGTGTGTGTGTGGTGTAAATGATGGATATGCGTTTTATATGTACTTTTGTGTAATTTTGCATGTATGTATGCGTGTTATGTATGTATGTATGTATGTATGTATGTATGTATGTATGTATGTATGTATGTATGTATGTATGTATGTTTGTATGTGTGTATGTGTGTATGTACAGTATGTATGTCTACCTAAAACCTATCAGAATTTTAAACCTACTCTTGATATTATTGAAACTTATATAAAGCTTAAAATTTAAATAATAAAATTAATCTAAGCTTTTAAAATAGCATTAGTTATATTAATTAATTTTTAGGCGACTTTATTGAGTTTTAAATAAGCTGCAGAATCAATTATCTACTCATGCAAGATTATTAACCAAATATCTACTTTCTATCAAGCTTTTATTTCCTCAGCTTATGTCAGCTTTGTTTTGTTTAAGCTGAAGGAGAGAACTATCGCCCTTAACAGCCTATAAAGCAATTTACTAGTTGGAAGGTTTTTTTAAAAATCTATATATCGTCCCTTTTGGTTATTGATTTTTATAAAACCCAAAATTGAACTAGTAACTTGCTAGTGTTCCAAGAGAAATAAAATAGTGATGCTTTCAAATAGTCAAATACAAATGAATAGAACAAAATGCAAAATAAAAAATGCATAAATATTTCTTTCTTTTATTAACAAAATCTTGCAATATGTATAAATGAAATAAAAAAAATCGTTCGAAAATTTCTCAAATATATAAAGAACGTAAAATAATTGTTTTTTTATTAAGATGTTTTAGTTAAATAAATAATAAATAATTGTTGTATTAAGGGCACTTTAGGAGGAACGTAACTAATAACCACCATAATGGAGCGCCAGCACGAGCAGTCAGCAGTGCCTGGCGTTCGTGATGCTTATATGGAGAGATACGCCAGGCTAATATTCGCCAGTTCTCTGTTAGCACTGGCGCTCGCTTATGGTAGGGTCGACTGGCTATACTAGGTGTGTTTAGCAGACAACTGAGGCACTGTACCTAGGCTATATACTACGAATGACACTCTTGAGGGGATAACTAAACTAGGGAAAGTTTTAGAAAGTGAGGGAGAAACAGTGAAAGTGAAGGAGAAACAGTGAAAGTGAGGAAGAAAGAAAGAGAGAGAGAGAGAGAACCAAGTTTTTAGACTGGGGAGATATATAGAATGAAAGTGATCATCTAGGAGAAAGGTTCTAAGAGTAGGAGTTGAGCTTTCACCATCTTAGAGAAAGTGTTTGAAAGTTCTCGGAGAAAGTTTGTAAACCTCTTTGGGAAAGGGTTTGAAGGCCTGGGATGTAGTGTAGACCATCGTAGAGAAAGGATTGGAAGCTCTAAGACACATTCTGAATCCTCTAAAGTTTGAGTCAACACCATTACATATCTAGGGTGTTGACAGGGTCGGCTTAGACTAAAACAAATGACAAACAGAGACACACAACAGACAGATATATCCGCTGGCTACGTCCTTCTGCTACTCTGCAGAGGTTAACACATGTAATGAAATATAGAAGTAGACGGATTTATGGTTAATTTTAGTTAAAAAAAACGTTTCTTCAGGCATTAGCTAGAGGCGTTCCGTAGGGGGATGTGTGCAGAACCGCTGGTCATTCTGGTGTGTCTCTGAGCCGGTGTCTTGTCGTCACTCCGCGTGTCGCCGCCGTCATGCGCCGCTCATTCTGTCTTTTGTTCAGTGCTGCCCACCATAAGCTAGAATGACCGTTGATTGCTAGCTGTAAAGTTGCTGCAATAACTGACCGTTGCTAGTTATGTGGTGCAGTGCTAGCTTTGCTATTTGCCGTGCTGCCAGAATATGCCACCGAGTTTTTTGCTTAGTGCTACCAAGCATAGACTAGAATGACCGTTGATTGCGAGCTGTAATATTGATGCAATAACTGTACATTGCTAGTTATGTGGTGCATTGCTAGCTTAGCTGTCTGCTCTGCTGGCAGTGGCAGCAGTAGTGTAGCGTCTGGCGAGGCCACTAATATACTACTTCGGGGCAAGCTGGACCCGCCAGGCTTGTGCCAACAGTGATGTGTGGTGACGGATGGTGTAACACGTCCGTCACCCACACCCAGTGCTGGCGCAGGCGTGACGGTCCGCCCCTGCTGGGTGGCCTGGCCTTTTGGGGTATGTGGGAGGCCAGGGGTGGAAGGGAGCTACCATAGGGGTAGGGTGTGACCCTGGGGACGTGCCCCGGGTTGGCGTACTGTAGCTACAGCTGAAAAGGTTACTGGCTCTCACACCAGCTGAAGGCTAGTGACCCACCACCACCCTCCTGTACCACTGGTGGAGTACAGTACACCGCTGTGTTCCACAGTCACTGTACGCCACACCTGGTGCAGAGGAGAGATGAGGAGGTGGGTTATGGGTGGTGCGAAGGTGGCAGTAGCGAAAGTGGCAGTAGTGAATGTGGCAATGGCGAAAGTGGCAGCGGCAGAAATGGCAGCGGCGGCGGCAGGTGGCGTAAGAGACACACATGACCGCGGGTCCGACCTTCCTCCCAATAGGTGACGACGGTGTCCTCCTGTGGTTCACCTGTTGAAGGTGGCTCTGGCTCGGGCTCCGGCTCCGGCTCCGGCTCTGGCGCCTGCGGCTCAGGTTCCGGAGGAGGAGCTTCTTCCTTCTTCTCCTCCTTCTCTCCCTTCTTGGCCTTCTTCTTCTTCTTTTTGTCTTTATTAGAGGAAAGTTAAGAGTGAGTGAGGAGCTCCAAGACTCAGGTGTTAGAGCCTTCGTGTCTACCTATACCTCACCTGCTTCTCCTACTGATTTAGTGAGACAAACAAACTCTTAATGGAAGACAACAACAGACCATAATTGGTGAAATAAAATAATCCATTCTTATTAAAGTGAAATAATAATAGAACAGTAGTAAAGGTTTTGGCTGCACCGGTGACTGACCTCTCAACTCATTAATATTTCTCAGGTTCACTTTGTGTCACCTCCATAAATACCTGGCTGGTGGCTGACCCCCTTGCTCCTCTGAGTCATCTCTCTAACACCAGGTCCCCAGGTCACTAGTTCTCGTTATCTACAGGTCTCCAGGTCACCAGGTCTCGTTAATCACTTCCTTCTCCCCGTTATCAACCTAATTACTTAATACAGGTAAACAATTCCACTTAGCTCTGTTTTATTAATCTCAGGTATTCTTGACTATCATTATTAACATACTACCCTTATCTGTCTACCTGTTTATCTATCTCTCTACCAGCAGTAACCTGGTTGAGCAGACAGCTACCTTACGGGGAGCCTAAATGCCACGTTCAGACCCCCCACCCCCCTGAACCTTGGCCAACTGAGCCCCAAATAAATAAATGTCTCTCTTATTCTCAATCTCTCTGTGTCTCGTTTTCTATATTATCTCACTTTTTCTTTGTTTATCTCCCGTTTTCTTTAGTTATCTTACGTTTTCTTTTTTTGTGAGTGAGGTTAGGTTAGGTTCGAGGGAGGGGGGGGGGGCGGTGGAATCCCAAGAATGTCTAGTTAAATAATTCTGGCTGCTGAGAGTAACCTAAGTCGAGTTTCCCGCCAGTCGACCCTTATGGTAAGACATGTCAAGCATTCCTCCCCCCTCCTCGTCTCTCTCCTCCTCTAACCCCCCTCCTCCTCCTCCCCCCCCCTCTCTCCTCCTAACCCTCTCTCTCTTTCTGTCAGTCTTACCTTCACTTCCTCCTTTTCCTCTATGTTGGGTCCATCTAATCAAATCTTCCCTCTCCCCATCTTCCACTTCTTCCCCACTCATCCCTCTCCTCCCCCTCACCCCCCTTCTCGTCGTGGGTCTGTGCCAGAAATCGTCGTCTGGTTTAGGTCACGTCGTTGGCACGGTTGTCGCCTATTTGTGAGTGAGAATAGGTTTGCCTACTACAAGCCACGACTGGTCATCGCATTGGTACGCGCCATGAAGCTCTCGGCCAATCACGAGCGACTGAATGATCCCCCTCGGCCAATAGCAGAAGATTTTCAACTAATTTGGTCTCTTGAGAAGGCTTGTCTCTTTTCTCGCGTCCAATCACGAATAACTGACTCTTCCTTCGACCAATCATGAATCACTGACTCTTCCTTCGACCAATCATGAATCACTGACTCTTCCTTCGACCAATCATGAATAACTGACTCTTCCTTCGACCAATCATGAATAACTGACTCTTCCTTCGACCAATCATGAATAACTGACTCTTCCTTCGACCAATCATGAATAACTGACTCTTCCTTCGACCAATCACGAGGGAATTTCTGTTTCTAGAGACCATTGGCAATCACAAGGGGTCATCTCTTCTCTTCTAATAGCGAGGGCCAATCTGTTTTAGACCAATCAGGGGAAATAAGGCGAGGTGTTTAATCTTCAGGTGATATGATGCATCCATACAACTCCAGCCGGGAAGAAAATTACATTCCAAACTTTTTTTCTTAAGAGGCTGTGGTCCCAGTGGTCCCAGTGAGCAATAACATCACAGAGGCTAATATGACTCACTCCTGCCAAGAGCCTAGACGAACATGTGGTCACTGGGAGGTAAATATAGGTTGAGTGACCGGCCCAACTGTTACTCAAGGATGTGTACCAAGATGGCCAACTTCTGCTTCGTAATATATTAAAATGGCCATGTAAACTTTTTTTTTGTATTGCATTAAATGGCCAATTTCTGCTTCTTATTGTATTAAATTGGACATGTTAATTTTTCTTCACTGTTTTGTATTGTAAGGAGTAGGGAACTGAGGTAGTCTTGTGCCTTGATGATTTTCGTTTGTCTCTGTGATGTACCAAGGTGTCCGTCTGTTTGGATTCGAGTGCCCGATCGTATTTGGTTTTATAAGTATTACTGTATTTATTCCTCTATCGTAAAACAAGTATATTTTTGTTTAATTTAATAAAAACACTAATAATCACTGCGGTTCTATTACAATTCTAAAATCTAAAATTATAGAAGTGTTGATATTTGAGAGTGGAAACTGAGGAATGGGTCTTCGTGTTGCTCAGGTACAGTAATTGTCTCTATATTTTCTCATTAGTATCTGTAGGTGGTCACTGGGTCACCTGGGTACTGTCCAACTACAGGTACACACAGGTATTAATTAGTGTTGTCTCGTAACTGCTAAATGTTATGGATGTATTTAGTCAAGTTTGTCTCATGAGATTTTTAAGTTTTTTTTTAGATTTATTTTTTTCTCTTGGTGTGTATTTTTAGGTCAATCATTACACTCGTCTTTAGTTTATCTGTTACGAAGACAAGTCAGTATTTGAATCATTGTAGAGCCTCGTCGTATCATTTACAGCATTAGTTAAGGAAAAATAAAGCTTCGTTCGCCATTAAGAAGTAAATTACTTATCCAGTCACTGATCTACTTCCTGGAATGGTTTTGTTGTATAAATGCGACAAAAAGATTTCCTCTGCCAAGTGTTCACAGTGACTCACAGATTAGTATTTACGGGAAAATTTCTATAATGAATTTTCTTTCCCAACACCGAGACTGTCTTGTTTTCGCGTTATATTTACCTTACTGTCGTCTCCATCATTCCCCTCTCATTAAATCTTAAACTTTTGATTCGCGGGTAAAAATCTGATAAATATTACCTGAGCCAAGACGTAAACACTGACTCATAGCCAGTTTTTCTCGCCAGAAGGTTTCCCGCCAAAACTAACCCACCCACATATTTTGGTGGTGAATATGTTGGCCGACGATGTAAACGTGTGTGCGTCTCAACCCACACACCCGCGCGCAAATAAATTCCTGCCAGGCGGCCTTCAGCAGGTATAAAGTTTTTGTTCAGTAGTGCTCCTTGGTGGCTCGCATGGCTCCATATAAGATGTTGGAGCCATTAAATGTTTTCCTTGGCGAGCTTCAACGTATCTGTGATGACGTTCTCGTTGCTGGATCAAAGACTCTTATGTCCATTGGGTGTTGAAGTCACTTTCTGTTTACTTTGGCGTGTTTCAACCTGCCTGACGCGCGCTCTTAATGTTATTGACTCTGGACAGGCCATACACGCCCGGGTCTGACTACCTTATGCTTGAACATGCAAGCGTCATCAACATTATTATTATTATCATTATTATTTTTATTATTAGTAGTCATATTATATAAACCTACTCATTTTATCCCCGTACCAACGCGAGCACTCACCAACGCGTCATGTACCCACGTAATCTACGCCAGACGAACAAGCGCCAACCTTTTATGGAACAGATCAAAGGAACCTCACCCATATAGTGACTGACTGACATACATACAGTCTACCAGTCACCGATACAGCCGTGGTTATAGTGACATATTGTAATTATACGTAAATTATAACTTCTCCATGGACAAAGATTATAGTGAATTAGAGACAAGATTAGCTGTAATATAGACAGGGATGGTTGATGTTAACAAAGAAATTAATACAAGTAAAAGCCATTATTGCCATAGATGATTATTGATAAAACTGTGGGGCTTAGTGTGATGTAATAATGGTGATGTGGCATGATACAGGTGATGTGGCATGATACAGGTGATGTGGCATGAAGGTGATGTGGCATGATACAGGTGATGTGGCATGATACAGGTGATGATATGGCATGATACAGGTGATATGGCATGATACAGGTGATGTGGCATGATACAGGTGATGTGGCATGATACAGGTGATGTGGCATGATACAGGTGATGTGGCATGATACAGGTGATGTGGCATGATACAGGTGATGTGGCATGATACAGGTGATATGGCATGATACAGGTGATGTGGCATGATACAGGTGATGTGGCATGATACAGGTGATGTGGCATGATACAGGTGATGTGGCATGATACAGGTGATGATATGGCATGATCTAGATGCTGATATGACATGATACTTGAAATTATATGAAAATAGCATGAATTTAGGATGATAGTCGCTCGGGTAATTATGGTACTGTTCATGGTAGTAGTGTGATAATGGTATTGTGTTATGGTAACAGGATGGTGCTGGCACAAGGGTGATGGTGGTATGATGGCACTAAGACTTGGGTATCTTTGGTACTAGAATGGTGCAGGATGATGGCAGTAGGGTAATTAAGGCACTGGGATGATAATGGCACTGGGTAATGGCACTGTGTCAATGGTATAAGGTGATGATGCACTTTGTGATGACACTAAGATGATGATGGTACTAGGAATAATGATGGTACTAGGGTATTGAGGATGGCACTTGGTGATGGCACTTCGTAATGACACTAAGGTGGTGATGGCACTTGGTGAGAACACTTGGTGATGGCACTTGATAATGGCACTTGGTGATGATGTCACTAGGATGATGATGGCACTTGATGGTGGCACTAGGGTTGGTGATGGCACTGTAGAACGTGGACTAGTTAGAGATGGTTACAGGAACAAGTTGATGAGCGTGGCGGACACAGCATTAGCACACAATAAGTCCTCACACAAATGACCCACTGAAGATGAATGAATGAAACGCTAGTCAGCTGAAGACGCGTTGGTCTGGTGTCTCAGGGATGGTGAGAATCGCACCAAGATGGGGACAAAAATTCGTGCTGGTGATCGACTGTTGCGGAGTACAGTCCACCAAGACGGAGAGGGAAAAAGAATTCGGATAATTATTCAAGATGGAGGTGGTTCCTACCTTCGTCACCGGCCATCTTGCTGTAAAGAGAGAAGGAGAACGATAGTCACCACACCCACGGGCTACCTCGCCCCAACTAACGCCAGTCTCACCCAAGTGGTGCCGGCTATACTCGCATCCGGCCCAGCGCCCCCTGTCCGACCTAGCTGGCACCTCCCACCGTCCCTCCCTCACCCCCACCTAACCCCCCCTTCTGTTCTCACGTCCATTTTGGTGTGTTTGTTGTGTTCCATCAGTGGTCTTCGTGTGTGGGGATGTGTTGCAAGGTGTTATGTGTGGGGACGAGACACCCGAGGGGTCATAAACTGATGGGATTTATAGGTTTTAAAGAAAATAAACTCGACGATGAGCTGTGGAAAAAATGGTTATTGGCGGGTTAAGGCTGGGTGTATGTGAGACGGTGCCGGGTTGCCGGTGGCAGTGCGCATGCGCAGGGTTTATTTCTGCCGACGCTCGGTGCCAGGTCGGACTCGTACCTCTCGACAATTAAGGACAACAAATGCCGAGTGCCACAGCGAGGCTAAGATCTTACCCCGCGGGGCATCTTATGAACACAAACACCCATCTTGTGGCTCGTAATCCCTTCCAGTCGAGGATAAGATGGGTGGGGGGGTGGGTGAAGGAGGCGGTGCAGTAGTTAGGGTGATGGTGTGGGACGGGTGGTCACTGTGTACCTATCTCCGATTACACCATCTTCTGCCACCACTACTGTCTCTCACGCTTGACTGCCTGTCCTTCACCCCTGACAATCTGTCTTGACACACACACACACACACACACACACACACACACACACACCGAGATACAGTGGAATTTCTTTTATACTGATAAATTTTATAAGAGTCACAAAACATCAACAAACTGCATTTTTTCCTTCCAAACTCTTTATATATTTTCACTACAACTAAAACCCCTTAAATAGACACCAAACAAACATCTGCTGACAGTTCTCCTGAAGGTCGTAAACACCCTGTAGAACTATTTTTCTTCTTCTCACTTTTAACGAGATTGAAACCACAAGGAAAGGTCACAAGACATAGCCCCCAAATTAGGAAGTTTTTAAACCATTAATTTCTAAACATTTTGACTAATTAGCGAGACAGAGAGCGCATTACCCACCTCTTTTGTTTTAGTGACTAATTTATCGTGATATATGAGTGAATTTTGGAGTCTTATGATGTGAGGAGGATAAGGGAAGGCCTAGGTGATGATATACTTGATTTTAGAGGCATTTTAGAGTCTTGTAAGATGAATGAGGCGAGACTTATGGTACATCCACTCATATATGTTGGCAGTGTTGGTTGAATTTTCTGGTTGATATGTTGGTGAAATGTTGAACGTGAAGTTGATGAAGCCTACCTCTCTCCCCTCCCCCTCCCTCCTATAATTTTATCTACCCTTTTCCTCCCAAACTTCTCCCCATAGTAATTATTCTACGGCGGGGGGGAAACCCACGCCTCCTCCGTCCTCCCTCCCTCCTAACCCCCTCCCTCCTCCTCCGTCCTCCCTCCCTCCTAACCCCTCCCTCCTCCGTCCTCCCCTCCCTCGTACCATCGGTTCTAATATTGGGGTAAACAAAATAAAAAATGGCAACTTGTCGTCATAAAAGATATTACCACATATCTTAATCTTGTGTCAGCTTTAGTCACCTGTTCTGACACGGTGTAGGAAGATACGGTTATATTTTGTGTCAATTTAAGATGTAAATAGATCTTTCTTCATCCACAGGAAAGAGTTAAGGGTTTAAGATAGTGCATAGTCACATTATGTTACGAGGAAAGTCAACAAAAATATCCGATTGTAGTGTTTCTCGGTACGGATGGTGTAAGAATGTATGTAATTGAAACACAAAATAAGCATCTATGACGTTACAATTATACAAGTGTTCTACCTTAACTAGATACGTTCATTTAGCATCATTTAGCAACCAACAAGGTAAAGTATCTTTCGAAAGTTCTCTATGATTTTATTATTTCTGATGTACAGTGAATGTTTCTCGTTAAGGTAATGACTTAGGGTAATGTTTATGCTATTGGATGTGGTTTGTGTGTTTAAATCTATATCATCCAATTAGATACATTCTGATATCTTAGGTCATGATGAATAGCCAATAAAGGAACTGGACCCTGGAGGATGACATCTCGAGGAATAGCCAATAGAGAAGGTGGACCCTGGATGATGACGTCACCCCCACACCAGTTGAGGTCGAGGCGTGGCGCATGCGCAGTGAGTATTATTATTAATATGTCCACCAAATGTTGTCTTTGGCTCATCTACAAGTATTACCATTAACGTCACAGTGGCTCTATGTATGGTATATATCTTTCTTACCACACACACACACACACACACACACACAGTTCCACCCTTCCTCTAACACGTCTTAATGGCCAGAGGGTGCCAGAGTAAACTGTGGCTCTCTCTCTCTCTCTCTCTCTCTCTCTCTCTCTCTCTCCTTAGTCTGGTGAGGTTCCTTAGGGCCATTCCGGGAGTTTTAATACGATGTAAACAAACACAGTGGTGCCACATCTCACATAACGCACCAGTCTCTGTACCAGGTGAATGTGTAAGCGAGTGAACATATCTTCAAACTGACTGCCAGAAAGGTTAACACGGCTCTTTCGTCTATGTTCCAGTGATGAGTGTATTAGAAATCATCCCAAGTTTTTTTTTAAATGTTTTAAGTGACAATTAATCATCTCTGTCAGGCTTGTGTTACTAAACCATTAACAGAGACCAATAATTTATGTTGGGAATTATTTGAAAGGTCGCCATTATGTCTCCAAGTGATAGTTGATCATAATGGCCAACTGTGAGAGATGTGAGGAGGTTGTCAAGATGGCTGACAAGGACACAAGTGACCGTGTGTGTGTGTGTGTGTGTGTGTGTGTGTGTGTGTGTGTGTGTGTGTGTGTCGATGTTATGATGGCCTCCAGTGTATTTACTCCATCACCTGCCACATAGAATCAACAGATGTCATTATTGTGTACTAATTACTAGATCATCTGAAGGCAGCGTCGTTCATCGGGTGACACACACACACACACACACACACACACACACACACACACACACACACACACACCTGTACAATACCAAGTAACAGGAAGATTTTTCAGCTCATTGATTATCGTAAAGGTCCCTGTAATGTCTTCATCTCGTCTCTCTTCTCCTCGTTATTGAGAAGATAAACACTGGACCTTATAAACACATGATGACCATTAGGTGTTGTGTGAAGGGAAGGTCTGTGATACAACCATTCCAGTGGGTGATGGGTGGCCTGCCGTGGTGAGTGGGCGGAGGAGGGTGGGAGGGGTGTTGGGATCCTGTAGTGTGTCTCGTTGGGTGAGGGCCTCGCTGGTGGGCTTTTGGTGTGCCTTCTTACACGCCCAGACAGCCTACCGTACAGGAAACATTGTTATCACCCTCTATCAGTCTCCCAGAGAAAGATTCAGTGACTGGAGGAGTCTGAGATATCACATTATCCATATATAACACCGGCCTCTGGACCTCCGTATGAGAGGTTGTGTTAGCGGTGATTAAAAACCACAAAGACATCGGTGTCATCTCGTGTGACCTTCCTACTGGTGATGTCACGTTTAGTCAATTTCATAAGATCAAGTCAGTTCCTCGTGTGTTGTGTGAAGGTCACCTCAAGGTTCCACTCTGACTGTTCATATCTCAGTAGGAACTGGGTCTCTGGCACTGGCCACCACCAACTTGTTGTCAAGCACTTGCCTCATCTCTCAAGTGCTCACGAATCATTACTATGAGCTGTATATTTTTGTGAGTAACAGTGATGACCGGTCTGTCAGTCTCCTCTACCTGCACGACCTTCACTGAGGCCTCACACTGAACCTCTTGTTACCGCTGGTGGTACAAGCAACAAGCACCGGTAAACACACCCAACATAACAGACAAAATGGTCTCCAGCAACAGCAACCATCTTGGATATATGTACTGCACTTCCTCTAAGATGTTCCTCTGTGATTAAACATTATTACCACTCATGTATTTCACCTGTTGTCACCTGTAACTATGGGGGTCACCTTTATAATTCTCTCCCAAAATACTTCCCCAGAATAACAGGGCGGGTGTGTGGGTCCCTCTCTGTTTGATCTTCACCTGATAAAGTAAACAAAACAGCAACACAACTTATTATAAACCTTAAGACATTCTTCACTTATGTCTCTCTCTCTGCCAGCGTCGCCATCATCAAGGAGAGGACAGACACCCACACAGTACCTCCGGGAAATACTTGCAACAGTGTGTAAATCTGAGTTGCTTTATATACTCACTGGACTATATAAGGGATGAGGGGATTATGCGTTTTGGTATTTAGATATTTATGATGTATAAGCCAAATTATTTCTTGTATCTTTTTCATCATATTTTTCTCATTAACATATCAGTCAATCAATCAATCAATCAATCAATCACTCAATCAATCAATCAATCACTCAGAAGGCCCTTCAGTGAGCCCATGGACCCACACTGTAACTTGCTTCCCGTCAGCTGTACTGTCGTGACACACACACACACACACACACACACCTGACAAAGTGTATACGTGGTGGAGTGTATCAGTCAGAGTCAGGCTTACTCAGCAGGGGGTATATGTATCCTGTGTGTGTATGTGTACTGTACCTGTATATATACCTGTGTATATGTGTACCTGTATGTATGTGTACCTGTATGTATGTTTACCTGTATGTATGAGTACCTGTTTGTGTACCTGCGTGTATGTGTACCTGTATGTATGTTTACCTGTATGTATGAGTACCTGTTTGTGCACCTGTGTGTGTACCTGTATAATTTACTTAATGAACGTAAAATTAACTTCAACTTCATACCTTGGATTCTCAAAATATTCTCCAGGTAGATTTCTTCCCTAACTAAACAAGATTGAGAAAGACTCACTTAAACTTCGACACAAAGATGGATTCACAAAGGCCAATACTTCATATTTTCACGATAATTGGAATCGTATGGTTACATCTAACTGACTCACTGAAACGACAACTGACTCACTGCAACGATAACTGACTCACTGAAACGACAACTGACTCACTAAAACGACAACTGACTCACTAAAACGACAACTGACTCACTGAAACGACAACTGACTCACTAAAACGACAACTGACTCACTGAAACGACAACTGACTCATTGAAACGACAACTGACTCACTAAAACGACAACTGACTCACTGAAACGACAACTGACTCACTGCAACGACAACTGACTCACTAAAACGACAACTGACTCACTAAAACGACAACTGACTCACTAAAACGACAACTGACTCACTGCAACGACAACTGACTCACTACAACGACAACTGACTCACTGCAACGACAAACATACAATGAGACTCTACCGTGGATAGGTGAGTCGTGTTGGTCCACATTTACTGAAGCAGAAACCAACTTACGAGTCTGTGTAGAATAAGAACTTGTGAAATTGTTGATGCTTAGGTTGTGTTGGAGGGAGGGAGAGAATGAGGGAGAGATTGAGGGAGGGAGGGAGGATGGGAAGGTGTTTTTCTTTACCTGTTGCTGTGATGGTGTCTCTCTCTCTCGGGTATTACACACAGACAGACAAGCAATATTTACCATCAAGACAAGGTTGTCCTACTTGGCTTCACTCCAGGTAACGCGAGATGGATACCTGTGTTAATTATCTCCATGGTGGGGATATGAGGACAGGTATGTTGTGAGGTGGGGGTTAGGAGGGTGGGGGAGGTGGGGTTATGGGAGGGTCAGAAAGGTGGTAGGAGGGGGAGGGAGGGGTGAGAAAAAATGGAATGGGAAAGGAATGGTACACCCCCCATCTTCTTCCTTCCCCATATTCCTTTTCCTCTCTTTTTTCTACTCTCTTTCTCTCTCCTTTTACCTACTGGATACATCTCTACTCTCCTCTCTCTCTTTCTCCCTTCCCTCCCCATTTTCTCCCCCTTTCTCCCTTCCCTTCCCCATTCCCTCCCTATCACCCTCCCACCCTATCAACCTCCCTCCCTATCACCCTTTTCTCCCTCTCTCACCCTCTTCTCCCTCCTCAGGCCATTCTATTTGGACGCCAGTAATCAGTGTCGGGGGCCAGCGATCCACAAGCTGGCGGGGAGTGGAGGAGGAGTCGCTATATATATAAACACACTCCTGCCAAATACCGTCGGCTATTTCCACTCTGCAGCCTAGTCCGAGTTCACTACTATGCCACCCCCCTTCCCCCCTTCCCCCCTGCCACCATTTGTCACCACCACTACTAATATCATCGCCACTATCACCACTACCATTATCACCACTATTATTATTATCTCTGTCCTATTCACCAGTCACCACTATCACCATCAAAACAATAACCACTATTACCATCATCACTACTACCACCATTACAACCACCATCGTCACTACCATTACCACCAACCACACTGCTAATGACTCACTCGCACCTGGTGATCGTGACTTACACCTGGTGCTTCTGACTCACACCTGGTGCTTGTGAGTCACCTTCCTCAGTTATATTAAAAGCAGTTGAAAATAAAAAATAAGGTGTTTGCAAAAATAAAGAGGATTATTATTATTATTATTATTATTATTATTATTATTATTATTATTATTATTATTATTATTACGTATTTTTTAGTTTTCCACTATATCTTAACAACTGACTCTCTCTCTCTCTCTCTCTCTCTCTCTCTCTCTCTCTCTCTCTCTCACACACAGGGGAGTGAGTTTGTTGGAGTGATAACTGAGGTGTTGCTTACCATATCTCTCGTAACACCATCATCTACGTGCAAAAAATTACTACTTAAGGTTTTATACGAGTTAACCCACTCGTACTTAGCAAGGGGGGGTGGGGTGTGGGTGGTGGATGGGTAGGTGGGTGGTCTTGCAGGGGCGGCATGGTGCAGATGGGTGGTATATCTACTTAACTTATCATCTTATCTACTTAACTAATCCTCATTATCTACTTAACTAATCCTCATTATCTACTTAACTAATCCTAATTATCTACTTAACTAATCCTCTTCTTATCTACTTAACTAATCCTAATTATCTACTTAACTAATCCTCCTCACGTCTCCATGTCCCTACCTTTGCCTACTTAGCTAATCTTCCTCCCTCGCTAGGATACACTCAGCTAATCTATTCTCACTCTGAAAAATTAGCTGATTTAGTGAGTCGTAAAGTGTGTGTGTGTGTGTGTGTGTGTGTGTGTGTGTGTGTGTCCCACCTTTAACACGTTTAAGTTAATATATAAACAAAAACAATATTTACCACAATTCTAAATTAACTCTTAGCTTAACAATCCTAACATCATAATTATCACACTTGTCACTTACAATTAATATTTTAACATACGTGTGTGTAACCTAACCTAACCTAACCTAACCCAACCCTGCAAAAAACAAACAAGAACAAACTTAAACATTTATCGTAACAACCTAAACATTCTTCATCCTCACTTAATATATTCAGGTAATGTTTACATACGTATCCTCTTCATTAACGTGGATAGACAGGTAAACACACTATAATGTTTACCTGTGTTGGCTATATGCTGTGTGTATCAGAGGGGTAACTGTAGAAACTGGGTAGGGGAGAGGAGGAGGAGGAGGTGGTTGAAGTGAGGGGAAGGTGGGGAGAGGAGGAAGAGGAGGTGGTTGAAGTGAGGGGAAGGTGGGGAGAGGAGGAAGAGGAGGTGGTTGAAGTGAGGGGAAGGTGGGGAGAGGAGGAGGAGGTGCTGAAGTGAGGGAAGTAGGAGGGAGTGCTTCAACATACAGAGAAGGTTGAAGGTTATGACGCCAGTGTGTGTGTGTGTGTGTGTGTGTGTGTGTGGTAGAGATGACAAGAGGCAGTTCTTCATCATTACTCAGTACCAATTCTACAATACCACCTTTATATACCACTGGCATCTTCTTAGGGAACCTCTCTCTCTCTCTCTCTCTCTCTCTCTCATACAGTAAATGAATCAGTCAGGTGAGTCTCAGGTGAGTCTCAGGTGAGTCAATTAGGTGATTCTCTTACAGGAGTCATTAGGTGGGTCTCTCAGATGAGCCAATTAGGTGAGGCGGTTTTAAGTACACAGTATACAGTACACTCAACCCGTGGAACTTTTTCTTTGCCCAATTATAGAAAATAATACTTTGAATAATATCAGTAAATAATAATTACAACAACAATAATAATAATAATAATAATAATCATAATTGGAAGAAGAAGAAGAAGAAGAAGAAGACTCACACCAATACTAAATACTCATTAAAAGTCTTTATATACTGTATATACATAATCTCTACAACTGTCTCGTCTTGGTAAACAGTGGAACTTTATTTCTGAAACTGTGCCGTGTGTGTGTGTGTGTGTGTGTGTGTGTGTGTGTGTAATGCAATACTAATGACGTTCTCTCGGTGTGACCTCAACACACAAAGCCTGGCACCCATACAAGGCACCTGACCTCTTTGGCACTCTCTCTCTCTCTCTCTCTCTCTCTCGTTTCTTTATCTTCTCCTTTCTATTCTATTTTCTCTTCGGTTCTTCATATCTCTACATTATGGCCCTGGCATCCGTCTTAACAACAGCTTATGAATCTCGTCTTGATGTAAGTAAACTGTGTGGTGAGGTGACGACATCTCTCTCTCTCTCTCTCTCTCTCTCTCTCTCTCTCTCTCAAGTTAGGTTAGGTTAGGTTACCTCGTGTTGTCTGCAGTCATGTTAAGAAGGATTGTTCCCACACTTCATTAATCTTTTCCAACACGTTCTGCCACGCGCCTCCCACCAACCACAGGCTGGCTGACGGCCGCACTGTAGCGGTACGGACCATAATAAATGATACAAAAAATATATAATTTGGTAACTGAAGAAGATGAGTTGACGACTACCATTAATGTGATGTTTGTTGATGATAGGAGGTGTGTGTGTGTGTGTGTGTGTGTGTGTGTGTGTGTGTGTGTGTGTGTGTGTGGCTGCTGGGCATGTTACTACCATCAGTTATACAGTTCTTATTCAGTCATCAAAGGAAGGAAGGAAGAAGAAGGAAGGAAGGAAGGAGGGGAGGAAGGGGGTAAGGGAAGGAGGGAAGGAAGGCGTTATTCCCAGAGGCTCTCGTTATGTCCCCGTTGACAGCTGATGTGTCTGTCTGTCTGTCTGTCTGTCTGTCTGTTAATCCGATGGCAGGAAATATAACTCTAGTATTGATTGACATATTAGTGGTGATGGTGGTGATGGTAGTGGTGGTAGTGGTGTTGGTAGTGGTGGTAGTGGTGATGGTAGTGGTGGTTGTGGTGTTGGTAGTGGTGGTTGTGGTGATGGTAGTGGTGGTAGTGGTGATGGTAGTGGTGGTAGTGGTGATGGTAGTGGTGGTTGTGGTGTTGGTAGTGGTGGTATGGTGATGGTAGTAGGTAGTGGCAGATGGTAGTGGTGGTAGTGGTGTTGGTAGTGGTGGTAGTGGTGATGGTAGTGGTGGTAGTGGTGATGGTAGTGGTGGTAGTGGTGATGGTAGTGGTGGTAGTGGTGATGGTAGTGGTGGTAGTGGTGATGGTAGTGGTGGTAATGGTGATGGTGGTGACAGTGTTTTTAAATCAACTGTCTCATGGTTAGGTGTGAAGAGCATAATTATTAGCACACACACACACACACACACACACACACACACACACACACACACACACACACACACACACACACACACACACACACACACACACCTGACTCTACTGTACGTTATTTGAATCCTTTAAATTTCATCTCTTCCGGACTTTACTGCCAATGATTTGTTTCTTCTTGTTTAGGAATTTAATCAACAGGTAAAATAAGCTAAGGTAGAAAGGGAGTGATGTGGTAGAGAAGGGATGGTAGGGAAAAGGGAAGTGGTAGAGAAGAGGTGTGGCAAGGGAAGGGAGGGTGGGGAGAGAAGGGTGGTAGGGAGAGAAGGCCTAGGGGAGGAGGGTGGTAGGTGTGGTCTATATAAGGTGAGTGTTCCCATTCTTTTTGTTACACATTCCGTTGTTTTAAGTTCTACCCGCAGCTGACCACCTCCCCTTGCCTGGTTAACCTCCTCCTCCTCCTCCTTCTTCTCTTTCTTTCTTTCTTCTTCTTCTTTCTTCTTTCTTCTTCTTTCTTCTTTCTTCTTCTTTCTTTCTTCTTCTTTCTTTCTTTCTTCTTTCTTCTTCTTCTTTCTTTCTTTCTTCTTTCTTCTTCTTTCTTTCTTCTTCTTCTTCTTCTTCTTCTTCTTCTTCTTCTTCTTCTTCTTCTTCTTCTTTCTTTCTTTCTTTCTTTCTTCCCTTCTCCTCCTCCATCTTCCTCTCCTCTTCCTCCCCTCCCCCGCCTCCTACGAGCCCTGGTCAACACGCTGTGGTGGTCGCCAGGAAATGTTGTTGGACACGGCTGGTGGGTCTTTGACTTCTCCTGCTGCAGGTGTGAACGGCCAGGAGGGGGAGGAGGAGGAGGAGGAGGAAGAGGGAAGAAGGAGGGGAGGTAGAAGACGGGGAGGAAAGTAGAGGGGAGGAGGAGGAGGTAGAGGAGAGGAAGGGGAAGAGGGAGGGGGGATGGAAGAGAAGGATCACAGGTATATTTAGATAGTGTACCTGTACTATCCTGTTCTTTCTCTTACGCTAAACATTTTGACTGGTATACTTAGGTTAGGGTTAGGGTTAGGTTAAGTTAGTTCCAGATATAGCTTTCCATATATTAACTCATCTACGCCTCAATATTGTCGTGGATGAGAGGTAATGACTCACGAACCCTACCTCTGAGTGCCATGGTTCGAAATAAAACCAACTTACCTGATATTCCCTAATTAAGTCATCAGTATACAGGTAATAATTTGCTAGTCTTCTCCATTAAGCTTTAAACAACTAATTCTAACTCATCTTCACTATCCAGGTAACATTGTATACCTATATTGTCATGTTAACTTGTAAGATGATTTTACTGAATATCTATCTATCTATCTATCTATTTCACCCTCAGTTTCTTAATTACTCATTTAACAAGGACATAAAATAAAAGAACTCGCCCCCACTAATAGGACAAAAAAATCCGATTTATTTTAAGAATCCGGATTACAATGTACAAAAACGGTGAGGTACAATAATAAACCACGTCAAGGGATCATCAGTCTACCGCCAGCTGTACGTGAGGCAGCGCTGAAATAAGTCCCTCACGCAACAAGGTCAATTTTATACTTGATGAGTCCAACTGTGTACGTGTGCTTCATGGTGGTGGGGGGCGTAGGGTGTGGTGTTGGGGGTGGGTGGTGTGTGTGGGATGGGTAGTATGGGGTGTATGTGGGGTGGGGTGGGGTGGGGTGGGTGGGTGGGTGGGTGGGTGGGTGGGTGAGGAGAACAAAACGGCGTATAAATATCACAGAGCCTTTATCATGTAAGAGGTAAATCACTAACAGTCACCAATTTGACACAGATGGTGGAGGGTGATGCCCCCTGTACACGGCTCCTGGCTCACCACACACTATAGGCTGGGTGGACGTTGCAGGGATCCTCAACTCAGCGGGTGAAGGCGCCTCTTGTGTGATCAAACCCACAGGTCTTGTCGGTGTGTGTGTGTGTCGACCTTGATGTTATAAATTATTGGGTGTTAAGGTGTTGTCAGGTATTAGACGACCTAAACGTCTCAGTTCTTCCGTCGTGGTCTCTTGTCTCTGTACTGAAGGAGGTGTGGTCGTTGGAGATGTTCCCCAGAGGATAGATCCTTCACAATGGAACCCCTTCAGTAGTTCTTAAGGTCTTCCTAAACGTGACGACCACACCTGACATATTACTGCAGATGTGGACGACCACACCTGACACATTACTGCAGGTGTCGACGACCACACTTGACACTGCCTTACAGGTGTGGGCCACCAACGCTATACACAGGCAGATGAAGCCTTATTCGTCTGTACAGTGGAAAGTTGTGTAGGAGTCTAAACATAGAATTACTGTTACATTAATTTATCCTATAAGACGTTGGACTTACGGAAGTGTAAACACTACCACACTGACACCGTCTCCTCCAGGGGCAGACTCGGGCATTTCTTGAGGATGATTATTGATGTAAAGGTTGAGGGTGTCGCTCTACACACACACACACACACACACACACACACACACACACACACACACACACACACACACACACATACCTGGGCACACACGCGTTCACCAGAGATACTGTGTTATTTATATTGTCTCACACACCAACCACACTACTCTACCTCCACCACAAGTCTCTTTATCTTCACTACAGTGTCATAGTTCATCAGTAAGTTTGTCTCACAGGACTGGTCTCAGAGTGTGTTGGAACAAAACAATATCCTGCACGTCTCTCTCTCTCTCTCTCTCTCTCTCTCTCTCTCTCTCTCTCTGGACTCCTTCCTTTAAGGCTGCACACGGTGTGGAAGCACTATGTGGCTGGCACCCATCTGAGGCAACATTCATCCACTCCAGGTGTGTGGAGCCTTGGTGGGGGGAGGGAGAAGCCCTCTTTGTGGTGAATAAAATCGTCAGGTGTTAGCCAAATAAATTCTTAAAGGTAACGTCCCCTGAGTGAAGAGGTTAAAGACCCTTGAGGTATGGAAGTGTTAGAGGGAAACTATCGAGTGAGATTGGCTGGCGGAAACAAAACACAGTGACTCGTCCAATTATGTTACGATAAACCACAACACGAAACGTAATAAATAGAAAAACAACCACAACCACAACCATGACCACGACCACAACCACGACCACAACCACGACCACAACCACGACCACAACCACAACCACAACCACGACCACGACCACAACCACGACCACAACCACGACCACAAACACACCACAACCACAACCACGACCACGACCACAACCACAACCACACCACGACCACGACCACAACCACAACCACAACCACGACCACAACCACGACATAAATTAATCTGTAACTTCATGTAACATAACCTAGAGTGATATAATGTAACGTAACAGAGTTTGACGTGGAGGTTGGTTATAAAAGCTAGTCGACACTCAGCTCGCACGGGAAGATACGAGCCACGGTGGATGTAACTCAGCTGGGCCGTAACAGACACCCCTCGTTTATCTAGTAGACCGATGACTAATTAATGGTGATCAGGTAGTCCTTGTCTTGGGTAGTTGAGTATATTATTACACACACACACACAGTCCTGGTCATATGAGAGTTTTAGTTTTCTAACGTGTAAATACTAATGGTTATAAAGGTGTGTGTGTGTGTGTGTGTGTGTGTGTGTGTGTGTATGTGTGTGTGTGTGTGTGTGTGTGTGTGTGTGTGGAAAGATTCATGAACCAAAATTAAAACATCTTTAATCATCACAATGAAGACGGATATTTTGTGTGAGTTAGTTCTTGGGGGGTCAGGCAGGTCAGGTAAATAAATACAGTATATATTGATTATTATAGGTACAGAGGGACTTGTCTAACACCTGTTGATAAAGAAGGTAAGGAAGACGTATTGTTTGATAATATTGTTTGTATGAACGTTGACCAAAAATAAGTCTTTTTCTGTTATTTTTTTTAAGTTTATATTAATTAGTTTTCAGTGAACTTTGTGTAATTTTTTTGTTATTTATGTTATGTTGGTATTTAACCAGTCAGGTATATTGTTATATGTTTTCCTGTGAGGAATATTGATCATCTTGGTCTTTATAAGTCTGGACCAGCAGGTATTGCTGTATTACAGTTCATGAAACTGATTCGGTTTTATTTTGACCGTCGGTGACCTGTGCTTACTTCTGGGGCTTAATGGATGTGCAGTTTTACCAGAAAATTTGGCACAGTGTTGCGGTCCGGCAATACTTACTAGGGGAAAAATGCCAGGCCTGAAATAACGAGGTTTAACGTATTTTTGGCACAACATTCACCACCATCTTGGGCAGCGGTTGGCACCACTGAGCCCTCCACCTCCATCTTGGGGAACAGTTGTCATCCCTGACAGTATTCTATTCCACTTCAATTCAGGGACGTTTTTAACTTAATTCAGACAATGAAATGTTTGAATATACAACTGTTTACATAAATATGATGTAAATTACTAATAATGGATGATGTTAATAATACTCAACATAGTATAACAAAGAGAAAATGATTTAATGTTGGCAGACGTGGTGAGTTGGTGTAATTTACATGTTGTGCACGAGACGGTGTCATGGTGGCAATGTTCCTCTGCCTCCCCCCAACCATCTCTTAGTTCCCTCCTGCACTTGTTCCATCTTCCCGTGATTCCTGGTTGTCTTGTTCTGGGGTTATTTTGTTTACTTCTACAGCTCCAAAGAATAGATTGTCCTACAAGTCTAGTAAAACAAAAAAAAGAGTATTTCTATGTCTTCATTATGTGTCGGCCAGCCAGAAATCGCTGTCTCTTGTTAGCATGGGTTTTCACTTTTCATTTTATTTAGGATTCTGAAGAGTAATGGGTTGAGAAGTATGGGTAATAGAGTATGGGTTATGGGGAGGTCGCTATATGGAGTGTAATACGTACTGTCACACCCTCTGGTCACCTGCCAAACTATGCCCCCGGAATTAGTATCACTTATGGTTATGTAATATAGATCACTGACTCGTCTAAGCGTATGCATATTGACGTCATAATCCAAAATGGCCGCCACTAAAAAAAATATATTCTATTCAATTTTGGTCCAGAAAATATATAGTTGTAGATGAAAATATGCTACAGAATATAAAAGGCATGAGTTTGATGCCTGAGATGTGAAATAATGCCTTCTTGGTCCTACAGCATAACAACTCATGTGTATACGATAAAAATAAGTGTGTATTTAAAATTGGTTAATTAAACACAAGAAGACTTCGGCTACAGGGTAAAGAAAGAAAATTCATGTGATTTTTTGTTATATATCAGTTTGGTGAGATGAAGACAGACAGACAGAGAGACAGAGAAACAGACACTGTGCTAACGCTATCCTGGCCACGTGAGCATTGTACACTGGAGGACCGATGAAGAACTGGAGGCTTAAGGGAGTTATGTACACTGAAGTATAAACCAGGTGGTGCTGCCTTCCTCCCCTCCCCAAGTCCAAGGAGCGTGAGGCACCGTGGGGAGGCAGTGACCCTAATACTGTATAATATCTCCAGCAGCTCTTGTGGTGTAAGAGAGATACTTCCTGTCTGGCGAAGTTTGATTTATCTGTAAACATTATCATCTACCAACATCTAGGGTACGTACTGGTTCTATCAGACTGTACAATAAGGTATATTTTCACTTTGGTCAGGTACTGTTGTGAGACTTTATTATAAAACGTTGATGACAAACTGGCAGATGTATCGTTCGCCTTTGGGTATGTCATCCAATCACACCTGACGGGATTTTCACACCGTCCTGTAAAAGAAAGTAACTGTCTCAATAGCTGAAGTCCTGCCAGGAAAGTAGCGCCAAAAGAGATATTCATCCTTAGTGGTTGATGGTATTGTTGTTTCGTCTGTACAGTGTGTCAGTGTGCAGTGAAATCATAGAAAATCTTTTACGTGATAAATAGACATATCTCTTCCTCTCCTCTGGCCACCATGATGCCTTCTACAGCCGCCCAGGAACACGTGAGAGCTCCACAGAACAAGGAATAACTGTTGTTGACATTATATACTTTGATGATATCGTGTGATGTCAGCCATCTTGGAATATGACGTCATGACTGCAAACGGAGGTATATCCCTTTGAAAATGTCCTTCGTGACCAACCTAACCTAACTAGAGGGATATATGGAAGGGATAAAAGTAAGAATAATGTGTGTTTATCTGTGTGTGTGTTTGTGAGAGAGTGAGAGAGTGTGTGTGTGACAGAGAGAGAGATGGGGGCAAGGGTTCACTAGGAGAGCTTGGCAAGAGGTAACTATGCCAGATTGTAGACGAATGACTCACCTGTTGGTCCCGCCTCCCCTCACACCTTGTCTCTCTCTCTCTCTCTCTCTCTCTCTCTCTCTCTCTCTCTCTCTCTCTCTCTCTCTGTTTCTTATCCATATCCTATCCCTCATTTTAATTTTCTCCTTTGTCATTTTACCCTTTTCATCCAAGTCATCTCCTCGTTTAAGGTAACTTGAAGGAGAATTAGATAAATAATAATATAATAGTTATCCATCCAATCTTACCAACTTCGTTTTCTTCGTTAGAAATTATTTATTGAAGAAAATGGTATTCTAAGGGGAACTAATCTCAAATCTCACTGTATTTAGCCCATTTGCTGTACAGTATATTTTACTATCGACATAATATGGCGTGGTCATTCAAATACAAATAAATATAATGGAAACTCTTAGCTACAATAGGTTAAAATAATAGTATTACCTATTTGTCTCCTACATGGCGTTGTAATTTGTCTCAGATCTTTTATTTTTTGTTTTAATGGAATAATGTTCAGGGGCGGATCCAGGGCGAGTTCCAGGGGGGGGGTCCGGATCCCTCATTTTAATCCGAAAATTCCAATACTTTAATGCAGTATTGTACTCAAGCATTTATGTATAGTAAAAAGTAATTACTATTGACCTCAAAATATCTCCTAATATCAAGGCACATGGCTTCAAAATGTCTATGATATTGGTCAGATTTCAAACATTTTCGGTGGGGGGGCTTACATCACCTCCCCTAGCCCCCCTGCATGAGTGGGTTCGCTGTGCTCGTCATGTTCTCTCACCCACAACGTCTTGGACCCCCCCCCTCTAACCCACAACGTCTTGGACCCCTCTAACCCACAACGTCTTGGACCCTCTACTTGACCCCCTCCCCAACGACTTGGACCCCCTCCTTTTGATATTCCTGGATTCGCCCCTCTGATGTTTGTTGGGCTGAAGATTATTTTAACCCGTGACTAACTTTTTCCTCACTTTTTGCTTCCTCTTCTCTGGGGAGGAGAAGTATGTCCTTCTTTTCTTACTGAATTACAACTCTTGTCCTCCTAGATCAGTCGTGGACAGGAATAATGAGTGAGTTTTAGGTCAGCTTCACCTTAGGTCGGCCACGAAGCTTCTTGAGTTTGTGGGGCAAAATAAAGCCTTACTGTATGTGATCATCTGAAGCTTATCCCCCAAGCTTATTTCACCTGATGATTAAACGCCGTAATGATACCTAACCTAACCTAACCTAACCTAACCTAAACTAACTCATCCAGATAGCATTATAATATTTAATCACCAGGTTATCGTAGTCAGTACATATAGTTTAGCCTAAAGGTAACTAAGTGTTGACAACCTGGATAAAGTGAATCATAGAGCCAGACAATCAAACACTCAGTTGTCTTATCATTTACTATCTAACAGCAGCTCAAATTAACACTTAAGGCCAAGTAACAGATTTTTTTTTATGTTACGTTATGTTAGGTTAAAGTTATGTTAGGTTAGGTTAGGTTAGGTTAGGTTAGGTTAGGTTAGGTTAGGTTAGGTTAGGTTAGGTTAAGTTTATTAGACATTTGATCACAATTTGAACTGTCCCAGCGTCACCCAAAGGCCACAATAGACAGGTCTCAGCACACAGTCGTCAAGGTTTGTTATATTAAGTGAAAGTTGAAGAGTGAGGTGATGCAAATGGTATGTGTCAGCTCAGCCAATCAGCCACGACGTGAGATAAGGTAGGGTGTGTTTCTCTGTGTCTGTTACTCCTAATCCTTATCTCACACTTACAAACTATTTTAAGAGAAATAGAATTCACAATAGAACACCCGTAATCAAGAAATCATTTACAAGTGGTTTGATAATGACTTTTGAGGAGGTGGTGGAACAGTTAATTACAATAGTCACGTGTCGGCTAGGTGATTACTGGTCAATGCTAAGTCATGTCATATGGTAAAGGCGTATCCTGGTCCGCTTTATGAGACAGGAGGTGATGGTTATGACTCTTATCTTCCTCTTATTCGTGGAAGGGTTAGGCTAGGTTAGCGTTAGGGTGTTTTAATCTGAAGGTGAAATGAGCTGGGCGAGTGAATTTTCAGGTAATAAGATACAAGGGGATGGCTAAGCAACGCCTTCACTTGACTGGATTCTGGAACGGGAAGACTGTGGTGGGGAGGAAAGACTGATTTTATTTGACTTCTCTTAAACATCAATGATTTAAAACTCTAGAATAACCTGATATACACAGTCATTTAATTACGGAAAATGAAAACTACTTATTATCCGAACTCCTGTAGTTGTTTTACTTTAAGATTTACCTGAAATTGTGATTACATAAGCAAACTGTCTTGATAATTTAAAGTGGATTCATTATACTTCAGCTTTATCTTGAAAATAAGACCTATAAAATATAATTATTATGATAAACAAAAGATATTTATTATATCTGTTAAATTAATACTGATAATACTGATCGATAAAGCAACTATGTACCGCTATCATTAAAATATACATATAGTAAATTAATATAAATTCTACTAATAATATATGAAACTTATATATTAAAATAATCTTATATGGTTTATTATATTTATAAAAGATAGATTATATTATAGATATTGACGTTTGAAGTAGTGTTATCCAAGGCGGCGGCAGAGTTAGTGAACATTACCACAACAGCCATGGCATCGTCTGCTGGGGACCGACTCGCTGTCATTAAGAGACATTTGGTGTGTCATAAACGGTGCAGATTACAACATGAGACACCAGAAGGCTCGGCTGTGGGTAACTGTAGTGATGAGGCTGTGAGAAAAGGGCGGCAACATAAAGGAGTTGGGTGGCAGCCAGTAGCGTCCAGGCCGCCCACCCCCACCGCCCCTACTGTACCCAGGAGACGGTAACAAACATAACCTTTTCTACATATATATTACTTAAACCGAACCTAAAACTGTATAATTTACTATACATTGCACACTTTGTTACAGATATACTGCCTAAGACTAATTTAAAACTATAATTTAGTATCATTTGCCTTTATAATCTTAACTTTATATACCGTCTGTCAGAGGCTAACAGAGCTTTATATACTCTGTTGTAAGTTAAGAGGATAACATTGTAAATAACTATGACTATTACTTTATTGATGATACCCTACAAATAACTCAGAATCACATTTAAGTTATATACATTAATAAGAGTGTTGACTGTTCCTTACACTGTGCAGTGGATTATGGCAATACTCTATGTCATTTATTAAAGGGTCTTTGTAAAAAATAACTAACATAACCTAGCTTAATTGATAAATGAATTACACTTGTCAGGCTAGATAAAGTTAGATAGGTTAAGTTAGTTTAGTTCACATCAATTTTCATAATTTTGTAAGTTATAGGCCCAATTATTTAAGAATCATTTTATTAGGATCATCTTTACTCCAACAGACAAGAGTTACTAAAATGGAATGGCTGGGGCTACAAAGACTCAAAGTTCGTGGTGCACAAGGAGAAAGATTATTGCATCGCATTTACGGGGGAAAGGTGAGAGCAGCTGGTACAAGTCTTATAATTTTTCCACAAACGATAATGATTTTATACTTCCTACACAGTAATGATCATAAATAAAATAGATTGAGATGCTTAGGTAAGTTTTCCCACTTTATACCTAGACATGATATTTTTTTAATGAGATCTTCACTATTATGTTTGTTTTAATGCAAAGAAAAGATATCAATTAGAGTTCAAGGAAGAGACAAGTTTGAGAATAATTTTTATCACATCTCTATGACTAACCACAGGTAATCTAGCTTTGTGTAGGTTAAGTTTGGTTGGTTTTGTGGTGTGTCTCGTAACTGCCTTTCAGACTAGTCTTTCATCACTTCACACAAGTTTTTGATTCTCTACATTACAAAATACATGTCAGTAGGTCAGTACAGATCTGATCTTCCATTTATAAGCAAAGATTAAAAAATTTTCTTAGAATGTAGGACAGATTATGCGCAGAGATTAAAAAAAAGGCGTTTGAACACTTTTCTAGGTACAAAATTGGTAATCTGGTATTGCCTCACTTTGCTGATTGGGTGAAGAATACCTTAGGAGTCAAGTTTGATGACTGTAGCCCACCACAACCACCCCCTGAGCCCCAGGCGTATCCTGAACCCATCGTGGAGCAAGGTAAGAGTACAGTACGTGGGTCGTTTTAATGCTCCCAGAACACTACCACAGATTGTAACATTAATTTTCTATTTTAATAACTTTATAATTGTCTCAGTTTTGTATTTTCTCAAGTTTATGTTATTGTGTCAACATTTTTCTTTTCTCTTCCTTCATAATTTTTATCCCATTCCCTCTAAAAAAAGAAGCAATTCCTCATGTGTTTTATGCATTTCTGTAATTCCCTCATGTTCTTTTCTTTTATTTCATCTGATTTTTATATTGATAGATTCTTATTATCTGTATATTACCAGAATTCCTAGATGAAGTACAAACATTGGGGATCACTCATAGCTTAGATGGAGAGGACCGTCTCTTCCGGGCTCATGGTCACACACTGGCTGAGATATTTACACTACGAGAAGGAATGTTCCCAAGAATCCCGGACTTGGTGGTGTGGCCAAGTAAGTCACTGAGTTTGGGCGGTTAAGGTTGAGATGAATTTTTACATTTCTCTCTTTGATATAATAACTGTATGAAAGTAAATAAACCTTGGATTATTTTCTTGGGTAAATTATGTTCTTGTGTAATGTGATAATTCCGTGAAGTATATCAAGAATGAATATATTGGAGTGAAGTATAGTTGGCAGAGAGACTGGTGAAATAGTGGTGGAGAAGTTAGGAGTAAGGCTGATGAAATAATGGTACTGTACTATACTGTAGTTGATCGATAGACTGATGAAATGATTAGTGGTGATTATAGTACAGTATTTTGAAAACATTTTGTATTTAGAAACATGAAAGAATTTATTGGATATTATTGTATGTTTAGAAAAAAGTGATCTGTATTTCGTTTAACTTTTTTTTTTTAGAAAACCACAGTGAGGTAGAGAAACTTGTTGATCTGGCGTCCAGGAGTCAGGTCGCTCTTATTCCATTTGGTGGCGGCACAAGTGTGTCTGGTGCTTTGTTGTGTCCAGAGGAAGAGAGCCGGATGATTGTGTCCCTCGATACATCACAGATGGTGAGTAACATTATGGTTCTCATGACTCACGATTTGATATAAGGAATTTGTTGAAGTGTTATGCTTATATGGAGATGAAATAGCGAGTAATTCTGGCGCAGGATGTGGTAAATAGGCTAGACGGTACAGAAAATGTTGTTAATGGGCCTCCCAGTATGCTAATAATGGTTCTATTATTACAGGTCTAAATTTCATGCTATGGAATTATTTTTCAGTGCCGCATATTGTGGTTAGATGAGAAGAACCTTACAGCAAGGATAGAGGCAGGGATAATTGGACAAGATCTTGAGAGACAACTTCAAGTCAGAGGTTACACCACAGGGCATGAACCTGATTCCTATGAGTTTTCTAGGTAGGAGTTTTAAGGAGTGAAAAATGTATAAATCAACTTATGTTTTTTGTATTTAATTTTCTACATTAAAACAAGATAAAACATGCCCAGATTTTCTAAGATAAAGATGTCCTCGATAAGGTACGGTATATTTTATTTTTTCATAATTATCTTTTCATTGTTTACTCTTCAGTCTGGGTGGATGGGTTGCAACAAGAGCTTCAGGGATGAAGAAAAACATCTACGGGAATATTGAAGACCTTCTAGTCCAGGTGAAAGTGGCCACACCGAGAGGGACTGTGGAGCGGTACACGGCAGGTCCTCGGGTGTCTGCTGGCCCCGATGTGCACCACTTTATTTTAGGGTCTGAAGGTGAGTAATACTGTAGTTGTTATAAGGCTTGGGCTAGGGTGTGGTTGATGACTTGTCTATTGATTCGTATAATATAAGTGTCCTTGGCTGCCTTGACATTTTATTGAAGTTGATGGTTGTTGTTTGGTAAGTGAGTTGTGCTGCCACATCAATGAATTTACTCTCATTATCTTCTTTTCAGTGCGTAATACTGTATAGTAATTTTTTTTTATGTAGAAATGTACTGAAATGTAATTAAAGATTTAATTTCTTTTAACGAGTGTCTTGTTATATTTACTTAATGACTTTTTTTGGCTTGATAATTGAAGACTTGACGGTGTGACTTTGCCCACAGGCACTCTTGGGGTGATAACTGAGGTGACAATGAAGGTGCGACCTATCCCTGTTGTCAAGCACTACGGCTCCATTGCCTTCCCAGATTTTTCCAGCGGTGTTAACTGTATGAGAGAAGTTGCATTCCACCGTTGCCAGCCAGCCTCTATACGCTTAATGGACAACGAACAGTTTAAATTTGGTGAGCATATCTGAGTGATTCAAATCTTATCAGCCGAGTCTTTATACTGTATTTATATTGAGTGTATCATTACAAGGAAATTGAATAACACAGCTAGTTTATGTAGGATTTAATTGATAGTACTGTATTGATAAATAAAACTTCTAAATCCTCATTTATATTATATTTGTTGTAAGACTTGTTTTCATGATCCTATTTTTTTTTATTATTATTGATCGATGATATGATTTACTCATGTCATTTGAAGTGTAAGTTCTCATATGTGATAGATCAGTAAATGAGGGGTAGATTATTTATGTGTATTAATTGATGTTGTTTTTCAGGTCATGCCTTGAAGCCCCCGACTGATTTGATGGGTCTCCTCACGGATGGTATAAAGAAAATGTATATTACACGTATACGAGGGTTTGACCTGAACACTATGTGTGTCGCGACTCTCTTGTTTGAAGGTACTGTAGAGTCCCGTCACCAGTGATGTCAACATATTTCAGAGTTTTTAGTCAATTAGTTTTTGTTTTTGTCATGTTGTTGCCTCCAGGAGTAAAGGGCAGCCACACTATTTATATAAGGGGAAGAGGGATATGGTCTGGTGAAACTAATCATGGTGGTGGCATCCTGTGCTTCTGGGAGTAAGAAGGAGAGAAAGTGTCTTGTTAAATCTTTTGTCATGTTATGTATATTTCATGTCTTCCCTAACAGGTTCTGAACAGGATGTGGCATTACAGGAGAAGCGCTTATACTCCATAGCACTAAACAACGGAGGTATCCCAGCCGGTGAAGCAAATGGCGAGAGAGGCTACATGTTGACGTTTGTCATAGCTTACATAAGGGTGAGTTGATGATGTCATATGATTGGCACTTATGTGGGATGCTGTGAGAGAGAGAGATACAATATGATAAAAGTAATACAGAGGACAAAGGAAATATGTGATTATAGGACAACTGGAGGCAGTTCTGTAGTGGCCCCTCCTCTGAACAGGAAGCTCCCTGTGGGAATGAGGCTTTACAAATAGGATAAGAATACCATCAAGAGATTACACTTTAGAAGGAAGTACATGATCACAATGACACAGCTCCACTACCATCAGGGAGCTGTACATTGAAATGAAGATCCTTGAATATACATCATAAAATATTACCTGGGTAGATATACTGATGTGATGGCTAATTTCTTGGGGCATTATTTTCCAGGATCTCGGGTTTGACTACGGTATAGTTGCCGAGTCATTTGAGACCTCTGTTCCGTGGGACCGGGTTTACGCTCTCTGCCATAATGTCAAACATCGCATCAAGTCTGAGTGTAAAGGTTAGCTCACTTGTATATTATGGTAGTGTTTGTAATATGTGTAATGATATTCAGTTTTATGATCTTGAGATATACTGCGAACTATATTTTTCTATAGTATGGAATTTTATATTATTGTAAATGACTGAAATCTAAATGTTAAGACTAAAGCTTTTGGATGATGTCGGTCAAACTATCAACAGTACAGCACTGCAGTGATTACCCCCAAAAAAAAATAACGTCTGGCAGCAGTATGTGGTGAGGTGTATTGCCATGGCGGTCTATTTAAACAAAGCTGCATAATCAATTGATAGACTGCCAGTACAGGTATTAGTTGTCTCTGGTGAAAAGTTAAAATGCTGTGAATATAATAAAATTTCACTCAAATTGTGAAGCATAGACAACAGTTTTACAATGTTGCTGAAAATTTAAGTACTGTATAGAAGGTTGAAAATAAAGCAGGTCTGGTTCATAGTGTTTTACCTCTTGCGGTCATTCCTACTACTGTGGGTTACGAGATTCACAGATACATGTACAGGGTATTAGGGTTAGAGACAAGGTAACTCCTTCCCATTTTAAGTTAGATTAAGAATAATATCAACCGGTTACCATTCATTGTAAGTTTAAGAATAATATATCAACAGGTTAATAATAAGTGTGTGTGTACTTACAGAAAGAGGGATTAAACACACCTTCGTTACCTGCCGTGTAACTCAGACCTACGATGCCGGTGCCTGTGTTTACTTCTACTTTGCGTTCAACTACCGAGGTCTCTCAGATCCTGTGCATGTGTATGAGGAAATTGAGGTAGGTTGTCATAGTATTAATTTACTTTTTGTTGCAAGAATTAAAGCTAAACTTGATGATGCAATATTAAGAACTAGTGAAGAATTCATAATGGGGCAGTTTACCGATTCATGGTACAGTACAGCATAGTGTTATATGATGTTGACTAATATATTCAGACATTAATAGATTTAGTGACCTGCAGTGATCAATTGCCTCATGAACTATTTTGCTTTATTTTGTACATTTGAAAATATGAGATATATATGATGGTAGTTGTAGAATATTTTACATTTTATTTAATTTAGGTAATTGAAAGTAAAGTTGGGTAGATTTTTCTTTGTTTATTTACATAAGTTGGTTTTTCTATATAATTATTTCAGGGTAACGCACGCAATGAGATTCTGGGATGTGGTGGCAGCATCTCCCACCATCACGGTATAGGGAAGGTGCGACGTCAGTGGATGAGCCAAACCTTCTCGGAGCCTAGTTTAGGTGCTATCAAGGCCGTTAAGCAATATTTTGATCCTGAAAATATCTTTGCTAATGGCAATTTGTTGTAAAGATTTTTTCGTCGACTAATATCCGATTCCATTTGTATTGTTTATCTTGTTGGTCCTTTGTGTTAATTTACACTGAAGTGAAAGAAAGGAAGACCGATAAATGCCGTCTTAGTTATTTTGGCATTTCATGAATTTAGATGAATTAAATGCTGTAAATTTATAACATTAGTAAAGGAATCACATTTTTTATATGTGGTCATCCCTAACTTTAAACTATACACATATATGTATGATAACTACAAGTGCAAATATAAATTAGATATACAGTATTGATTTATTAGATATGGAGAACAATTCTGTATGCAGATTTTTGAAAGATATGATGAGTTATACTGTATATATTTTATCAGTGATGGACGACAAGTTTTAATAGTTTTGAATATTCAGTAGTGTGTGTGTGCAGGGTTTTTCTGGTCCATTTTTTAATGCAGTTACATCAATGTTGACTTTCATATAATGGATTTGTGATCATATATATAGGACTGAGTTTGATCTGTGCTTATAAAGCATAAAAATATTTACTGATACTGTCTTCTGAAACAAATTCCAGAAGATGTAATGTAACATCAAAAATACTTCACTAGTGTTGTAGGAGACAACACATACTTCTTTTACATTGTTGTTCAGTACATGTTACTGTACTAGCTCGGTTTTCAAGGAGACATATTGACTAGCTGAAAACCACAAGTACCATTCATTAAAGGTTTGTTTTGCATTTAATTCCAATTTGAAATTGGTTATAGTATTTTTATATTGTGTAGGAATGCTGTGAGAGGAAAGTTCCTCAACTCATGACAGGGCTTTTAAAAATAACAGCAGGGGAGTCTTCTGTTACAAAATATGGAACAGTATTGGCAATATTGCCCCCAGCTATACTAATTATTCCTGGAATTAAGTTATTAGTTGTAAACAAACTTCAGCAGACACAGTGTAAAAGATAAGACTTTTCTTATGAAAACATTCAATTTTATTTTCACAGCCTACAGCTCATTATTGAGTGAGATGTGAGATATCTCCTCTAGAAATTCCTTTAGCAGTGGCTGCCATGACCAAGGAGCGTCACACATTCCAGCAGCGGGCTACACTATTCTCTTGGCCCATTGACTTGTCCCGTGCTCTCCACCATAATATAAGATTTCTTGCCCGAGTCCTCCATTTTCTTTGATGTCATTGGTACTTTAGTATCACGTTAAATACTTAAGTTTTGACACATTGAAATTGGGCTAGAAAATCCCTGCTGATACATAATTTTCTTGTGGTAAAAGAAGTGTACAGTTTCAGTATAGTTATTTGGTATTTTTTACTTGCATTATTTATACTGTATGCCAGACATTTACTACTTAAACTAAAGCCAAGAGAAGGATATTGAAACACTTGACCCTCCTGTGTATTCTCAAAACTGCAGATACAGTATAAACTTGAGTGCTATTATACAACTGTTTCCTCGTTAGTGTGTATTTGTACGCATGAGCTTACGGATGCACACACATTCAAACTATATACGTACAGGTATATGTAAATTCCAACCTTAATTTGTGCCTTGATACTTTGATGGTAATCCTTTATTAATCAGAAACCATATTTAGCATAAATATAACAGATACATCAAACAAATGTATTTAACATGGGTAATACTGTGTACTTTTTTTTTCACAGGTTGCATGCACTGTTTGAGAGTCTTAGCACCATAGTACTTGGCAGAGACTTTGTTTTGCAGTTTTAAACATTTTTTTTTCATTTGAATCCTTTTCTCACTATAATGCAGGATGGGTGAAAGCACGTATATATAGACTTTTCTTTCATTTGCAGTCTTTCATTCTGTGATGGCTGTAGCTGATGTGTTCCACTTTGGTGTTCCCCTTCCATAATTTAGTGAGAGTGGGTCCCAGGAGGCTCTTTGGCTGGTACTGCATTCTACTGCTTTTTTTTATCTGACTGTAAAGTTAGGTCCCATTCACAGGTGGGTAGACTAAGGGTTTCCCATAGCACAAACCAGTGACCCTTAGGACAGGAGGCAAATGCTGTATCCACTCAGCCACTGCACCCACATGTTAGTAAGACAATTGCTTTTGTTAAACTTGTGCTGGTCTTCATTTCATTTTAATTTGTATAGATATAAAAACATTTGAAAACAAAGAAGCCACTGACATCAAGTATCTGTATGTATATATTCAGTGATTGTTTGGCTTAATTTTTTGGGGGGGATGTGCATTCAACTCATTATAAAGTCGGGTAAAAGAAACTTGGTTCACTGCCTTTGATTGCTGTGTTCAGTGTATAAAGCATGAAGGTTATAGGAAGGATTCAGAGTAACTTTAGTGTCACGTTTTTAAATGAAACTTGAAGTAGAAATTTCCATCTTTTTATTTAGATTTCAATTTAAATCAAGAAGCTCGTTTTGTACGGTAGTCATTTTAACAAAACAGATTGCATGATAATGATGTGGTCTTCAGATTAAATACCTTCATTCTGTAGAACATTATATATTATATAAAAGGGATTACATGTGGGCAGACTTAATGTACAGTCACCTGCACTTATACCTCATACAGTGGCTGGCACGTTTTGTGAGATTTGGCAACTCTGTGGAATACTACTTAGTCTGTCTGGCTACTATTGTGAGGTTCCTTACGGCCATTCTGAGAGCTTTAGTACTGTACGATGTAAACAAACACAGATTTGCCATGTCTCACAAAATGTGCCATCTACTATACCAGGTATAAGTGCAAGAAGACTGTACATATGGCATACTGAGGCACAAAGCTGCATGCACAAAGTCAAGGTTCTCAATTGCTTCTTGCCATAATGTTTTTCTCGGTAACTGGTTTACTGTATCACTGTAGTTTGATATCTTTACCTTTCCATATTCTGGTATAGAGTCTCTTACAATAAAGATTCACTATTTCTATGTCCTTACCATTTGTAGTTATTCATAGAATTTACTGTAGGGTGTTGTTTTCTGATCTCAGTTATATATTTATTCTTTTATTGTGGTAGTACAGTGCTATGATAGATTTAGCTGTAGCTGTTGTTTTAATATGATGCTGTGATTATATTGGTTAATTTGGTATAAAAAGATTCCTTTCTGGATTAGTCTACCTAAGTTGTAAGGTGAGTCATCTGTATTGCTTGTGTTTATGGAGAGAGTCTTATATTTTAACTTGTTTATATTGGGTAACTTGTCCTCAGATTGGCTGGCTGTGTTATGTGTTTCTGTCATTTGGGTTGGTCATCATGGAGGTACGGTGATATGAACGAAGGTGCCCTGATTTGTATCTGTTTAGAATACAGGTATTGAATTAGGTGACTCATACATAAATTTGCTTTATTGGTAAAGTCTTCATTAAAATTGGTTGCCATGAGTGATGAAATTTTCTGTTGGTGTAATTATGTGAGTGTAATTTTGAACATAAATTTATTTTGCTGTTCTGATAATTATCCCTGTTACATGTATACTGTGGGAGGAAACTTGGAAGTGATGTCCATGAGTGTTCATATCAGACTTGTGAACATGATAACTTGAACAAAAATTAATTTATATGGAATTTTGTCAATGGATACAATTCAACAATATTTGGAGTTTGATATAAAATGTTTTTCCTTTTTATTTTGGGGGAATTTTTGGCTATATTTGGGTTGTGAAGGGATTGTGTACTGTACTGTGTTTGGGTTGGTTTCTCTATAGTGAGGGGGCCTTGATGTGCTGGCTGTTGTTAGTTTTGTAATATGTGTAATGAAAGATTAATTTGTCATGGTAGTTAATAATAATTTATTATTTTTTGCTCAAGAGTTTTAGGGAAGGAGTGTTTAGTGCACTGTGATTATTAGTCATGATCATTACATTGTGTTCTATTATTAGGATGTTAGGACTAAAGTAAATTTCAATCCTTAACACAAGAAATAACATGGTCTAATAATAGCAATTTTTAATACAAGTATAGACTCCAGATTCTTAAATTGACATCGATACAGTTAACATCTTGCTTAATGTATCTTTGATCTGTTATGGGGAGGGATGCCTTAGTGGACATGTTTGACAATGATAACTACTGTATGTCGTCTCTCCTTGTGCTGGTTAAGTATATACCCAAGGGAAGATGCACACTTACTGTAAATGGTATCTTTACGGAGGGGCCCGATGTTGTCTCGGTAGGGTTGTCAAAATCACTCGTCCGTTGTGTCATATTATTTCACACAAAATCGTAAAGATACTTTTTGAAGTGTGTGTATTGTAGTTTTTATGTTTTATATTGTTAAAATGGGTAACCATGTCCAGTATAGTACTACCATTCATTTCTGTGTCTCAGTTTTTTTATGTTGACTTGTTCCTATCCATTTCCATCCTCACAGTTGTCTTTTGTGTGGAATGTGTAAGATCTATCTTTATCGCTTAATTGCTATAACTTACAATTTATTTGTAGTATAATTATATCACTTGGTTTATAGAATTGATTTGAGTGATAGTCACTTAAGAGGTATGTAATTTTTCTTAGTTTAAGTGAATTATTGTGGAATTGCACAAGGCTCTCTATATACAGTATACTATATGTGTGCTTACCATATTCTGGTAGCAATTACTGTGCAGTAATCAGTAGTACAAGTAGTAAATTTTTGTTACTCTTCAAGTGTAGCATATTGTTCGCCTTACTTCTATGCTTTAATATTTGCTTCTTGGGACACAGACAAAAAAGGTTCGTGTTTCATGTGCTTTGTTGTTGAAGTACTAAGCAGTAGTTTCTTTATTGCAAATGCACTGAAATGGGCAATGATTTTCAGTGACGAAGGACTTGATGGAAATTTTGCTTTATTTGCTTTTATTTTTTTTATGCATAGCAGTGTTTCCCTGCTTGTGACACAGGCTGGCCAGGTGGGTGGGTGCTGATCCCCCACTTCTAAACAACCATCAACTTAGTTGTTTGTAAGTGTTGTTTTTTCTTCCTTAGCAAGTGCACCGTTTAGTAGTGTATTGTACAGTACTCATTGTTTTGCTGAGTGCACATTGGCCAGTGTACAAGGTTGGAACCCAATCTTCCACTCTGGCTGGGAATCAACCTGAGAATCTTCACTTATGAGGGAGATGCTCCACCATTGGCCTAAGAACCTTTGCTATTCATGCATTTAGTTTTACATCTTTATTCTGGTTTCCATGGAACCAGAAGTTGAAAAGTTGCATAAAGCCTGACCAAAATAAATTGAAATTAGTTTCTGGAAAAGAAGTATCTTAACAGATTATGGTTGAAATACTATATGTCATGGAAGTGGCAATATAATCTCCCATGTTATCAATAGTAAAGTCATTTGAAGTGTGTATAATGACATAAACTGCATATTGTAAGTTCAGCATCACAGGGAACATTTTGTGTATTGTAGTATTTTACTTAAAGTTATTCAGGATTTGTTCACAAAGATGTGATTTAATATAGTAATGTTAGTCTTTGAACATTGTTCATATTGGACAGGTGTTAATATGGTATTGAAGAAAACATGTAAGAGATGGATCTTTTTATTCCTGACGTTTCATCAGAAGACTTTTTCAAACGAATGAACATTACATACTTTGAAATGTCAGGAATAAAGCTCCATCTCTCAGTCATGTTTCTGTCTTTATCTTAATATACTTCAGTCATCACAGCAATATATTTCAGGCTATTCAGAATTATACATTAGTCTTCACATCATACAGTTAAGCATAAATTTTTAAGGTAAACCATATATGATTATAATTGGTGTTTTATTTCTCAAAACTACCAGTTCTTTAAAAAATCATTAGTTGTCAATGTTCTAAAATGTTTAGGGCTGAAGAAAAAATAAAATGTTTTGAGTCCCACTGTGACAACAAATGACTACAACAGCTACTTGAAATAGCTTTTTATGTCGTTATTCTTCATTTACCACACAGTCAGCAGGATTACATATCCTGAAAAAAAGAAGATTAAAGGATCGGCTTTACCGTAAGTAAAAGATCCAAAATAGAATTAAACAAAAAGTCCAATGGATTGTGTACAAAGTCACCACAGGCAAGTGGGGTATGTATGACATGCCAAGATGCAGTCTCCAATTTTACTGGTAAAGATTTATTTAAACTGTTAAAGTCTTCTAAGAAATTTTTCCCCAGGTATGTAGTGTATTATGCAGCAAAGGTGAAGAATTACTTGGTTTTCAACCTTATTACGTATGTTACTGTCACGACACATCTTACTCTCGGAGTGTGGTAAGTGACGATCGTGAAATGAACAACTGTGATTAAATTATTTGTACCCTGTGATATGTGTTGGCATCACTTTAGAAATTATACATATTTTAAGAACATTTCAGTTTTCATTAGTGTGAATCTTGTGTTCTTATACAGGCATTAACTGACAAGATGAGTATTAGCATAGTGAATGTTTACTGTCAATTGTTTTTACCCCTCTCTTGTATTGATGTGGGGTGGATCAAGGGTACAGAAATGTCAAGGAATGGGGAAGTGTTAAGGTGAGCATCAGAACATACTCTCAGAAAGTACCCAACATTGTTTTACCGTTTATTATCTTTACTCCTCTCCCACTTGTGTGTCGGTGGATCAAGGGCTACAGAGATCAAGAAGGAAGCTATATAGTACTGTAATAAGGTAGTATAGTAGTGTAAAACATGTAGGGAGTGAACACCATTGCTCTAATGTTCCTTGACGTACTTCCCTGAGTGATTAAGCGTATGTGGATGTTTCTAGTTGTTAAGTCGGCATTTGTATGTTAGTCTCCAATCTTCTGTCGTAATACTCCCAATATTCCCTGCCCAATATCCTTTGAGGTTTCTGTACTTATTAATCCAGCTCACACAATACAGTAGTGACAGGAGTAAAGACAATAAATACAAAGATAGATCGTTGGTTCCTATAACTGGAATGGTCTGATTATCTGTTACTGGCATTTATGATAATGAAAGGCAAAAGCACAAAGAATAAGATTTAAGAAATTTAATAAACAGAATTGTATTGACTGATGTTTTGTGGTGATCTCATTAAAATGCTGATGATTATTTTATTAGATATATATGGGCTATGATGTGAAAAGTATTGACATTAGATAGATTCTTTGATACCAAAGTACAGTATGTATGCCAAGTATATTGAGTAAAGAGTATTTGTTGTGTTGGATTGTGTGAATTATATTGTTCTCAGCAAAATTTTAATTTGGTCTGATTATTGTCCACCATAAAGTTGTTTTATTGTACGGTACAAAATTTGTATCGACGCTTTTTATGAATGAAGAAATCCTTAAAGGAATAGTCAATGATAAAAAATTAATAAATGAATGCTAATAACATACTTTTTTCACTTCAATTCTAACCTAAGAAATAAAGTACACAATCTCCAAAAAGTAGCTTTAAGGAGGTACTACTAGGCTTGGTAAATCCCTCGGTGGCAGCAGTCATGAAATTCTACAGTCTTAGGATGAAGGTACATCAATTTACTGTGGCTATCATGGCAAAGATTAATCAGTACAGGACTAGGATACATATGACCTGAATCTTAGAATTTATAAACTTGTCTCATAAGAAACCTAACCTTAGTATGTTATCTAATAACCTCAACTGCTAAACCATAACAAAAAAGAATGTCTAGATTATGGTTTTTATAACGAATATTCTTCATAAATTATCTTTACAATTATTCTGTGTATTAATATTTTCCTTAAACCGAGGCAATTTTTGGATCACCTGATGATTAGCCTTTCTTATTTCACCAGATGATTAAACACCCTGTTGCTACATGGAGGGCTAGGTTAGAATTAGGGTGGTTAATCTTACGGTCAAATATGGTGGGGGGCTAATCTTCAGGTGGTAAAATATTTGCCATGTTATTCTTGTACAGAGGAGCATAGGGTGGTTAATCTTCAGGTGAAACGGGAGCAGTTATAAAGTACCGTACAATTTATTTTATTTTTTTTAAGAGGAAGGGAATTGCCTTCTTCAGATGATAACTCATATTTGTAACTCAGAATGTTGTTAGTCCCATTGCATTATCGGGTATTAAAGAGATTGTTAAATACATTAAATGCATATTAAACTAATTTCGGCTTACCGTTAATTATGTTTTTGTGTTTTGAGTGCAGGTGTTTCAAAACGTCTTCACTTCATTGAAAGTCGGACGAATAGCATAAGCTTCTTTAATAATACTTAATGTGTTATTCTCGGTGTATGTATGCATATATAGTCAATAAAATTTGACAAACAACCATAAACAGGTGCAGTAACCAATCAGAAGTTAGGAGGGGTAGTAATGACCAATTAGAGGGCAGGAGGAGGTAACTCAGTAAGCACAGTGGCAGTGCTCAACCTCCCACTCACCCGTGAAAGTGTGTGTCCTTTTTGTGTGCGTTTATTAGTGTTTATAAGTGAATAACATCATCAACATTCATATTATAACAAACTATTAATCTCCCAAGAGTGACCTATTTAGTATTAAGTGAAGAAATGATTTGTTAATAAGAGAAATGACGAGGTGACAGGAGGGAACTTTAAACAACATAAACACGTAGGTGAGTACAGGTGCTTTGTTGATCTATCGTCTTATTAATGTTTATGTGTACAGTATGTATAGTACACATACCTTTTATTTATTGATTATTTAAGGTGCTAGCCATGATTATGAAATTGTAACACATATTTCACGTTGAGTTAAAGGGGTTAATATTTAGTAGTGTTAAGGACAGAATTCTAGAATGAGTCTTATATAAGGAGACACTGTAGAGAAAGTAAAATACTGTATAGCGTTTTGGATGGAAATTTATAACATTCGAGTTATTTAATTGGTTTATATCCCTGATTTTTTTTTAGAGAAATTGCGAAATAATCAGCTATTTACTTATTATCTAACCAATCAGCGGATTTTGGGATGTTACGTTATACTTCATTCATACTTGTGAGCCAATCAACTGAACTGAATGTTGGTGCTTGGTGGACTGGAGGGTAATTTAGCAATTTTTTTGAGACGGGAATTTTTGAGCAAGCTGCACCTGATGACATATTAAGGACTCGTGATGTTCTCCCTTCAGTCAAATGTTCAAGGTTTGGTTGTGTTGAGGGTATGTTAGATTAAATTAGGTAAAAGTTGGGTTAGATTACGGATATGGTAAGTTGAATTAGATGATGGTTAGGATAAAGTAGGTTACGGTGGGTTAGGAGTAGGTTAGGTTAATTTATGCTCAGGAATAAAGGTAGGTTACGCTGAGTTAGGCTCTTAAAATAACAAAAATAAATGGTAAAATTGTTTTGTTGGTAGTCTCGCTTTCTCTCTTTTTCCTCTTGTTTTTGTTTATTTTATTCTCTTCCTTTCTCTTGTTTTCGCTCTTCCTCTTCTTGCTTTCTCTCGGATTCTCTCTCTCTCTCGTAGTTCTAATCATAATCAACAAATCCGTCTCAGCGCCGCAAAGGATTTTTCACCCTCCTGGAGAACAAAGGCTGTCTCGGTCTCAAAAAAAAAAAAAAAAACGCTTAACGAGGCAAACCCGATAAGAGGCGGCGATTTCTGCACCAACAATGGGAGAGGTTCTAGAATTCTTTACTCTTTCATGTTTGTTTTTTTCGACACTTTTTATTTTTATTTTTTACCTACGTGTACCTCGAAGCTTTGGTTCGCCATCAAAAGCCCCAATTTAGTATTTTATTTCTGGGATTTTTCTTGCTTCTCGTTACGTATATTTGTTACCTGGAGAGTGAAGGAGGACATTTGTGAATCGTTTTATATTAACTTCTGTAACATATCACATCACTGACCCAGATGTAGTGTGTGTGTAACTAGCCAGTCAGGCGTATACATAACACTTTAAACACCACAACTACCAATCACAGACTAGGGCGCGGGTAACTAGATTACGGTCTGATATATATCGTATAAATGTCTTTGACGTAAGGGAAGGAACTATGATTTAGTGTCGCCTTTGAGTTGTCCAGACGAATCGTAGGACACCAAGTTACGTTCCATGAAAGTTGTAGAAATTCTGTTGCGCGAAATCTTACGGAAACTTGAAGCTAGAATGCCACAGAAATGTTTTTAATATTTGTCATTATGTAAGTTCCAAAGAATGATAGAGGAAGGAAATATATTTATTCTATTTTTATCTTAATATTTTTGGTTTGAGTTTGGCATTTCTCTATATATAATAATTATACAACTTAATGGAGGCATACATATCTTGGCATTCATATGCAACTTACTAAAGGCATACATAACACCGTGGCGGCATATATAAAAAAAAAAAATTAGATGAAATTTTGGGTGAGGTAAAAACTTTTGAACAAAGACTTATTAATTTATTAAATCAGACTCAAAATGGTTCGTACGATAATATTTTTATTAGCTCAAAGGTAGTGATTAATTGGATAACTCTTAAGTACACACACACACACACGCACAGGAATTACGCTCATAAATCAACATATATTTTCTGCATAGAGTACAGTACCATTTTCTGTTGTTATATATGACTGTTTTTGAAGGGGTTCCTTAATTAAAAGTTGAAACTACTCCCACGCGGATTAATTTATGTTACCCTGTAGCGACTGGTCAATCTCTGTCTGTTTCTCTGTCCGTTTTTTTCCTTCCTACTTATCGTGATTCTAGTTATCTCTTTCTTTTCTTTATTCTTTTTGTTTCTTTTTTACTCTCTTATTCCTATCACTTCCTTTCATCTCTCTCTCTCTCTCTCTCTCTCTTTCTCTCTGGGGGTTCGACCTCAGAAACCAATCTTGTGATAACTAATTTTCTTCTTGTAAGTTGAGGGACCGGCTCCATTCTCTGTCTCTATCTCTGCCTGTCTGTCTGTCTCTCTCTCTCTCACACACACAGAAATAATAACAGACATCTAACACTTAGCGCACTTATCCAATACCTAACGCACTTACCAAACTAGCGAAGCACTTACCAAACTAGCGATGCACTTACCAAACTAGCGATGCACTTACCAAACTAGCGATGCACTTACCAAACTAGCGATGCACTTACCAAACTTCTAACGCACATATCAAACTGCTGACGCACTTCCTTTCTAAACTTTGAAGTGCGTGTAGCTGATGGGGGAAAACTTGTGGCTTAGGGTTTACTACACGTTAGCTTGAGTTGTGTTCATGTGTGTGTGAGTGTTGTTGAGTGTTAATCAACGTAACATTAATCTAATTTGAACTAACCTAACCTAACCTAACCTAATCTAACCTAACCTAACCTAACCTAACCTATCCCAACCTAACTTAATGTAGAGGCGATAATTACAATATAGTGTTTTCAGAAGTACGATGATTTTCCCAAAAGTAAAAAAAGTAAAAGTAATATTATGAAGGAACCACCTGTTGGTATCCTCGCCACCGCTATCTACGTAATACATCTTAATTAACAAGAATCTTCCCAGAAACTCTAATGATATCAAAAGTTGTTCCCGCCACTCTGGTTAGGCGATTAAAGTTTGGTCAGTCATTATCGTTCGCTATCAGGTTTACTTCGTGTTATGGAAAAATCATAAATAAAATGGAAAATATATGACGTGATATTTTTGTTGTTGTAATGGTCAAAACATCAACATCACCTGAGTATTAGACAGCTTAGTTTATTTCACCTGATAATTAGCCAACCTAACGCTATCTGGAGTCTTGGGGTAGGGCAGGTTAGATTAGATTAGGGTACGTTAAGATAGGGCAGGTCAGGTTAGATCAGGGTAAGTTAGGGTAGGTTAGGTCAGCGTTAAGGTGATTAATTATCAGGTGAAATAAGAAGATGGTGTGTCAATTCTTCAGGTAAAGTCAACATCATGAGAGCAGCACACGAAAACTAGTCTTCATTCACTCTTTAAGATAATTTTATTTCTTGTGGATAATATTTATTCCTCACGGGGGAGATATTATACACTTTACACAGGTTTTTGACACAGTTCATCGATACATTCTTCATTAATAGCCTCAACAGGAAGTTATAAGTCACAAGTATCACTTTACCCCACGTCAAATCATCTCAAGGGCAGACTGCTGTAAAATATCAGGTCAGGCGTTGAATGAGCTCTCGCCTTATTTTAGAGTCACACACACTGGGCAGTTCCAGGAGAGGTCTTAAGGAGGTTCTTGTAACAGTTTACCAGTTTGATCTTGTCTCTTCCAATTTCCAAGAGGTATAGGTGTAGCAATATACTTGCAGTGTACAGGATAAAACGTCGTATTCTCTGTATAGGATGCCACAAGCTCGTTATTTTGGGTGTGTAACCGATCATATTTCTTGTTTTTCGCTTCCCGAGAAAGACATTGACGTAATCTTCACACAACATTAACTCAATAACTTGTTATTTTCTGCTTCAGCGAATTTCAACTGTGTCTTAAATTTATCCTTGACACGGTGATAAGAGAAATTTGAAGAAATATAAAGAATTTATTGGGAGATATACGCGGATCAGAGTACAGAATGATCTGTTTATCGGGAGAGCGGGCCAAGCTAGAGGGATGTCCACGCGCAGTTTGGGGCCAGTTTTCCCACACTTCTGGAGACTTGCCAAGTTGGGTTGAGATGCCGTAGGTAAAGATAGATAGATTGATAGACAGGCAGACTGGCTAGGTACAGTGAAAATGCAGGTAAATGGCTTACTTAAACTAAATTTAACATGGCGTTGGAAATACACTGTGACTCTGCCTCAGCTATCTTCTTTCACCCTGGCTTATTGGAGATAGTTTACTAACCCTTTGTGTACGGGGACTCCCTGTGCTGAATAAAATCGTCTGCCGTTAGCCAAATAAAACATCAAGAGTGGCGTCCCCGTTGGTCTTGAGAACCCGACTACAGATCTGGTTTCTTCTTTTATAAGAATAATGGTGGCGAAGCTGAGAACACTGGATACTGTACTAACGAGGGTGTACGAGAGGCTACTGAGGGTGGGATACCTTACCTGAGGGTGTGGTGGTGGTGGTAGTGGTGGGTGATAGTGGTAGTGTGTGTGTGTGTGTGTTTGGGGTGGTTGCCCTAGCTACTAAACCATGAACTAAATAATGGTAATATATTCACAAGGTACCAGCATGAAGTATAGAAGTATATTATCGTTGATTTACCACTATTTTCATTGAGTTTGACACAATAACGTAATATTTGTAAGATTTTTTTTTATGTTTTAGGTAATATTTTAACAGGGGCAAGATTTTCACCAAACTCTGGGGATAGATTTCACTCCCTGTTATCCTCTACTCACCCAACGTCACCCATCATCACACCCGAATGTCTCTTGTGTATATGATGACGGACTGTTAATTCTCGCAGGAGTTTAAGACACCCAGACTGCTGTGTGTTGCCCTGGGAACTCTATATACGTGTAGGGTGAAGCTGTGAAATTTTTACCTAGAGTGGAGAGAGCGCGGGAAAAGGCAACTAGATGGATTTTGGTTAGCGTCAATTTTTTTTTGTGTTTTGTGGAATTTCGTGGTTATTCGTAGTTTTGTGTGGTAGCCAGCTGTGGGGGTTAATTGTGAGTGAAAGTATCGTTGGGATTGTTGGAAATGAATAACATGTGATAAGATTAGACACCCCCAGTTTATTTTACTTGATCTTTTACCACTTCTCATGTTATATGTGTGTATGGAGGGTCGGTGTGTTAAGTTTAGGATAGGTTTGGGGTAGGGTTGGGTAGGACAGGAGGGTAGGGGTAGGGTAGGGTAGGGTAGGGTAGGGTAGGGTTGGGTAGGACAGGGAGTGGTAGGGTAGGGTAGGGTAGGGTAGGGGTTGGGTAGGACAGGGGAGGGTAGGGTATGTTAAGGCAGATTAAGTTTGGGTAGGGTAAAGGGAGGTCACGTATAAATAAACTGGTGTGTCTAATCTCCATGTGATCCAATTCTTTCTTCTTCATTATTATCGAGTAAAATAGTGAGCTGATATATCTGTATATATATATTCTATATATCTATATCTATCTATCTATCTATCTATATATATATATATATATATATATATATATATATATATATATATATATATATATATATATATATACATACTGTTTTATCACCTTACGTGTATAAAAGCGCAGGTGCTATTATTTTCACCAACGTGTTTCCATTGCAAGAGTACATTTTATTTTACGCAACATTCGATTTCAATTTTAATTCTCCATTTACTGGGTATTTTATTATTCTAAACGTTGTGTATAGAATAATTGACTGGTTACTAATTTGGCTATTAGTTAGTAGTGATTCTGGGAACACGAGGTTAATACCATTCAAACTAACAATACAGTAATTAAGGTGTACAATTATATTCAATAATCCTAAGATTAATAAAAAAGAGGGTAATTATTTGGAAGGGTTTGGATAATTTAGTAATTCATGGAAGGTTAAGTTAGATTAGGTAAACATTCGACTTTGATAGATCCAAAGGTAAGGTCTCAGGTAATTAATTATCACTGTCACCTGTACTCTCTTTGTTGTATTTTCTTTTCTGTTTTATTGGTGTTATGTTCTGTTGGGTTCTTGTGTCATGTGATGGTGTTTTATTGCGTTTATTTTCTTGTTTAATGGTGTGTTTGAGTGTTTTTTTTTATACTACTCTCTCTCTCTCTCTCTCTCTCTCTCTCTCTCTCTCTCTCTCTCTCTCTCTCTCTCCCTAAACAACAACAATATGTTTACTATACAAATTCAATCTATCAATATGAAGTCTACGGACTTGGCACACCCACATTCAACTACAAAAAACTTCTACAAGGGGAAATATTTTATCATTGTAACCGTGACAACTCTATAATAAAGCTGCTCTTACGGTTAGGTTAGGTTAGGTTAGGTTAGGTTAGGTTAGGTTAGGTTAAGTGATTATGAGAGTGTGTGTGTGTGTGTGGAGAGAGAGAGAGAGAGAGAGAGAGAGAGAGAGAGAAGGAAGTTGAACCACGATGCTAATTGCAGTTAAGTGAACTCTATGAATCAAACAGTTGTAATTGGTTTGTGTGTCTGTCGTTATCATTAAGGTAATTAAATCTTGTATTTTTTATTGTTTTTATTTTTACGTTGAAGTAATAAAGGCAGGAGGTAATAAAATGTTCATCTTTGACCTTTTAATTGATGTTATTATGGATTATTGAACTGAGCTTTCCACGTGACAGACAGACACACACACACACACACACGCACACACACACACACACACACACACACACACACACACACACACACAGCTATCTATCAGAGGGGGAACGAAAAAGCAATTTTATCTCTCTTTCTCCTGCAATTTACCAACACAAACAACTTCTGAGTGGGCACTTTGCTCCACTGAAACTTTCAATGTGGACATGACACGCTGATTGTCTCCAGTGTACCAGGCGCCCTTGTGTTGTTGAGGACTGTTTATGTAGTGAGGCAGGGGAGTTTGTGGGGGTCAGGGAGGAGGGTTGGGGGGAGTCAGGGAGGAGGGTTGGGGGTCCGGGGAGGAGGTGTGTGTGGGGTGTCAGGGAGGGAGGGCTGTGTGGGGTCAGGAGGAGGGGTTGTGGGTCAGGAGGAGGAGGTTGTGAGGGACAGGGAGGAGGGCTGTGGGGTCAGGGAGGAGAGGTTGTGGGTCAGGGAGGAGGAGGTTGTGGGGGACAGGGGAGAGGGGGGTGATGGAAGGAGGATTAGGGAAAATAGGGTGATGAAAGGAGTGTCAGGGAGGATAAAGGGACAGTGTGGATGAGGGAGGATAGGGTGATGGAAATAGGATCAGGGAAAATGGGGTGACAGAACAATCATCAGGGAGGATAGGGTGATAGCGTGAAGATCAGGGAGAATACCATTGACTATATCCAGCTTAACCAGTACTGAACACACTAACTCAGGGTGACATTAATTTAACTTGGCACATTAAAGACTTCGTGAGTGACGTGATTACGGGGTTGGTTGATGAGACAGGTATAATGAGACGGCTAGGTTAATTAGACTCTAGGTAAGTTTCCAATTAGATCATGACAACACCTATCTGATGTTATTAATCTCACCACCTGGGAATGAATTACTCTTACCTGTACTTTATACCTGGAGCTTAAACTGATGTGCCTGAGCAGATTTAGTGAATGTTTCCTGCAGGTAATTTCAGGTTTTAGGATTGTTGACGTCATCATCATCATCATCATCATCATCATCATCATCATCATCATCATCATCATTATTCTCTTTACCAATTCCTGAAACTAATTAAGCTCAGAACTTACCTTGAAGCCAAATTATAAATTAATCAGGTAATTAATAACAGTACCCATGTTTACTGTATACTCAATGTTTATTATATATAACCTTATACATATACATATACATATACATAAATAATACATAATACAGTATACTGCATATATATATTTACTGTTTATTTATATATACATTATATATATCTTTCAATTTATACTATATATATTATTGAATGCATAACACACACAAACATGTAGATATATTTCTGGAGACTTTTAGAAAATATATATTATTGGAACAAAATATAATTGAGCTTGAATTCTGAAAAAAACGAGATTAATTGTGATTGGTCAATTTGTTCAATGGTGGAGGATAATTGGCCAACTTGTTTGAGGAGACATTATGATTGGTCATCTTGTTCCAGGAAGCATGGTAATTGGTCAGTTTTATTTATAGGAAATGTGGTAATTGCCCATTTTGAATCTAGGAGTGATTGGGATTGGCTTATTTATTCAAGGAACAGCACTGATTGGTCAAGCTTGTTCCTTGGGATGAAGATGATTGGTCTGCTTTTTTCCAGGAAAGGGTAGTGATTGGCCAGCATAGGGAAAATGCCCTAAGATAATTGGTCAGTTTCAGAATCCGAGCTCAAGTTGTTGTCATCATGAGGGATTCGAACCTCTACTTGGGCTCATTAAGTGAAGGTTCGAAACCACTTAGTGTAGTATACCATAAGTCTTCAAAAGATATTAATTTAGAAAACGTTAATTTATAGAAAACGCACAGCGGGTGTAGGTAGTGGGAGACTATTTTATATTTACAAAAAAAAACGGGGTATTATTGTCCTAATTTCTGTCGTCTGTTTGAATTATTTATTTTTGCCCTTTTTTCATCATTATTTATTATCTAATCGTTATTTATTTCCATGTATTTATCAATTATATTTCACTATCTCTCCATTCTTTGGCCTAATTTGTCATCTCTGTCTGTCTCTACGTTCCTTTCACCTTAAGTCTGTTTGTCCGTCTACTTTTGTTTTCGTTCATCATGTCTTATCTGTCCGTTTTTCTGTGTCTAGTTATTTCTCTTTCTGTCTCCTTCTCCATCCGACTTATTTCTCCATCCCAGTTATTCTTTCTCCACCCGAATTCTTCACCCGACTATCTCCACCCGACCACCATTTCTCCACCCGACCTCTTTTCCACCTCCCCCGACTGCTCCACCCGACCTCTTTTCCACCTCCCCCGACTACTCCACCCGACCTCTTTTCCACCTCCCCCGACTACTCCACCCGACCACACTTGCCAAGACTTACAAAAGAGCCATAAATCACGACTCCATTTTTTTAACAGCAACGGAACTTAATCTTGGGTCACATTCTTGATATATTGAGGAAACTTGGGCTAATTATTCACCTTGACGATATATATAGGGTAATTATCTATATCATTAGGGGATTTATGTTCTGTATTCATCATGTGTTACTTCCTAGTGTAGTTACTGGTGATATATACGTTTTCTTTGATGATAGGTTAGGTACGTTTTCTATGATTCTACAATATTTACGTTTTCTGTCAAAGGTATTTAGTTAAGTAGCCCCACTTTGGTGTTTTATCTTGACAATTAGACATTTATAGCTGTAATCTCTTCTTGTAGTGGATTTTATGACTTTGTTGTTATTTTGGGTGGATTTTTAGATTAGCATAACTGTATATTGACCCTCTTTCTCTCCTCTGTCCAGTCCGTCTCCTATTTTATTCATGTACGGTGTTTTATTTCCTTAGGGCAATATATAGACTTCCCGTGTTCTATGTTTGTGTTTGTTTGTGTTTGATTATTTATACGTGGGATGATTCTTTCAAATATTTTTCCTATTTTATTACGTCTCTTCCTTGGCACAGTTTTTAGATTATAATTTTTGTCTCTGATTCACGATTAAACTTTGTATAATTTGCTTTCTTGAATATATTTTCTCATTTACTCTCATGAATTAACTTTTTAATATACTTTCATTATTTTTTTTACTGTTTTTTTTTTGCCTGAATGTAAAGTTGTTATTTAATATATACATTTGTGAGTCAGGCTTGTGAGTCAGGCGTATTATTTCTTCAGTCAGATTATAGTCATCATTAGGAAGGATTTTTAGGTGATATCCTACAGCTGAGAAATTCAAAGCACATCCTACACTAGATTAAAGGAAACTATTGACATCCTAGACATGAGTTTTCTGAAGAGAAATAGTAGATATGAAATTTCTTCTTCCAAAAATGAAATCCTGTGTTGAAGGATTTTTCTTTCTTTCCCGTTTAGGATCTTGGAGACTCCTCGTGGTAGGATGTAAGGTGTGGGTCTTCCTCAGGACATGGCCACACTCTTCTGTCGCCGCCTCCTGGTCCTCCTTCCGTCGATCGTCTGGAAGTAAGAGATGTTGGGGTTGAGGACTGGCTTAAGGTACTACTCGAGAGAGAGAGAGTGAAACCCAATGTCATCCATCATTAACCTCTGATAACTTTAAGCAGCCAAACCTCTTCCTCCTCCTCTTCCATCAACTTTTAGGATAGTTACACCTCCCCGTATCATATTATTTACCTCACCTCTCTTCCATCCCCTCTCCCTGCCTCTCTCCCCTTCCCTCTCCCCCCCCTCCCACCTCTCCCCTTTGTTATCGTGTTACCCCGGATGATGAGCAGTAAGAAGCCACTACTTTTGATGCAAAACTTGGGGCTTCATTATAACTTTGGGAGACCTGAGACAATATATTAACCCTTTCTCCACCCCTTTCTTTTTCTCCTCCTTTCTTCGTCTTCCTCCTTCTCTCCTCCTCCTTCTTCTTCTATTTCTCATCTCCTCTAACGCCTCCTTCTCTTTCTCTTTCGAATCTTCTTGAACTACTCCTCTTCCTTCTCACCTTCTTGAATTCTTCCTTCTCCATCACCTCCTCCCCCCACCCCCCTTCCTCCCCACCTCCTCCCCCCACACCTCTTCCTCCCCACCTCCTCCTCCCTCAACCCCCCTTCTCCCCACCTCCTCCCCCCACACCCCTTCCCTCCCACCTCCTCCCCACCCCCTTCCTCCCCACCTCCCCCCACCCCTTCCTCCCCACCTCCTCCCACCCCCACCCCTCCTCCCCACCTCCTCCCCCACCCCCCTTCCTCCCCACCTCCCTCCCCCACACCCCTTCCTCCCCAGCACCTCCTCCCCCACCCCCCCTTCCTCCTCCCCACCTCCTCCCTCCCCCACCCCCCTTCCTCCTGTTCCTCCCCACCCTCCTCCCCACCTCCCCCACACCCCCCTTCCTCCCCACCTCCTCCCCCCACCCCCCTTCCTCCCCACCTCCTCCCTGCCCCCTCCCACCTCCCCACCCTCCCACCTCCTCCCCACCCCCTTCCTCCCCCACCCTCCCCCACCCCCCTTCCTCCCCCACCTCCTCCCCCACCCCCTTCCTCCCCACCTCCCCTCCCCCCACCCCTTCCTCCCCCACCTCCTCCCCACCCCTTCCTCCCACCTCCTCCCCACCCCCCTTCCTCCCCACCTCCTCCCTCCCCCCACCCCCTTCCTCCCCACCTCCTCCCCCCATCCCCCTTCCTCCCCACCTCCTCCCCCCCCCCTTCCTCCCCACCTCCTCCCCCTTGAACGTCGACGGTCAGGTGTTGTTGTTGTCAGTTGTTTATCTTCTTCTGGTTCACCGGGGATCATTATCTCGAGTCAGAGGAAGGGACGGAAAGGTTTTATTTATTATTTAAGTATTTATTTATTTACAGCCACTATCTGTCTGTCTGTCTGTCTGTCTGTCTTTTCTAATTTGTTGTACTCATCGTATATGATATTCTGTAGTGTCTCCTTCCCTCCCTTTCCCTCCCCTTTCCTCCCTTCCCTCCCTCCTCTCCCTTCCCTCCCACACCCCCATCCCCTTTCCCTTCCCTCCTCCTCCACCCCCATTTGCACAGTGGTATTGCTCCGTTTCAGCAGTAATTAGGCTCCACGGTTGTCCTGTAACAGTTATACGGCCGCTTGTTCATACGCAATTAGCTAAGGCATGATTCGACTTCACCTCCGCAGATGTTAAATGTTTCTCCGAGTAAAATTTGGTCATTTTATGTAAAGTGAGGTTAGGTTAGGTTAGGTTACGTTAGGTTAAGTTAAATTTACGTTAGTTTGGGTTCAAGTTAGTCTAAGTTCACGTTAGTTTAGTTTAGGTTAGGTTAGGTTAGGTTCACGTTAGTTCAGGTTAAGTTAGAAAAGGATTTAAATTAAGCTCTATGGGAACAAATAAGCCTTAAGGTATTATGCATAAGCTTCGAAGGATTAAAATTTAGCTTTAAATAATTCACATGAAGCTCTGAGGGATTGGATTCTCTGTTGCTGGCTTTCAACTGGAGACTTGTAAAGGAATTACAGGGTGAAGAGTTACTCCTGGGAAATATTCTCCGATAGTGAAAGAAGGTTTAAGACCAGATTTTTTAATGCCTGTTTGTATGCTGTAGTTCCGTCTTACCTGGTGACCTGAGAAAATGTTTACCTGGTGACCTGAGAGAGCGTTTACCTGGTGACCTGAGAGAGCGTTTACCTGGTACCTCAAAGGACAGCTACAGAGGGTAATATGATCTTGTTATGTCAAGTCCGGCAGTTTTAAGGCTGATGGCTTAGACTTTAACCTAACCTAACCAAACCTAACACACACCATAAACTAACCTTACCTCAACATAGCGTAACTCGTAACCCGCAGTTTTAGCACACGTAAATCCGGGTTGAGCTCTAGGGACATGAAATATACCAGTACACACACACACACACACACACACACACACACACACACACACACACACACACACACACACACTAATAAACAAATTCTACTAATTACAGTTTAAACCCCCACTTTAGTTCTTACATAAAGTACAAAGTCAGAAATAGTTTTGTTGTTTACTTAACTATCATTACTCCTTAATTCACCTCAGAAACTATTAAAAGTTATCGTTATTAATTTTCCTTATATATTTTTTATTATTTGTCTGTAAGTATTGTATATTTCCGTGTTGTTATATTTTTTCATACAATATTATTAATTTTTATATTTTTGATGAGTTTTATATCTGAAAGTAATATTTTTCTACTACGTAATGTTAATTTTATTTCAAAATATTCTTTTTTGCGAAGGTTTTATATTTTCTAAACCAGAATATTATTTTTTAATTTGATTTTGTAATTAATTTATTCATTTCTTTTATTATTACCTGTAATATTATTTTTAGACATTTACTACAACATTAATCATTATTACAACTATTTCCTTAACTTCAGCGAGTAATATTCTCACACGATCCAATATTACTTCCTTAAAATCATAACCCACACTCCCCACATACACAAACTTCCAAGAGGCCACTAACAGCTCTCGTTCCAATATTTCCCCCTCATTACACAGTCCCAAACACCGCTATAACAGGCAATGAAGAGTCTCACCTAAAGACCCCCGCCATCTTGGTAATTAAGGTGTTTTTTTTTAATCCGGGTTGTATTGTATGTTCCAGCGGTCCGTGTATTATGTATCCGTACAGAGTGTAGTGTGGGGAATTACTTTACCTGTGGACTCTTATGTTGGATTTCTGTTTTTGTTTTTCCATAACTGAAAAGGGTTGACAAGAGGTAGGTGTGTGTGTGTGTGTGTGTGTGTGTGTGTGTGTGTGTGTGTGTGTGTCTGTATGTAAATATGAGTGCATGCTTGTGTGTATTTTAAAAGTGCTTTGTTTAAATTTAATAAATGTATAGATATATAAAAGCACACACACACACACACACACACACACACACACACACACACACACACACACACACACACTCAAAAACACCTGTCAGAAACCCTGTTAACTCAACTCCACTTAACCCAACACAGGAAACTGCAACCTCCTCTCTCTCTCTCTCTCTCTCCTTCTCTCTTCTCTCTTCTCTCTTTATCGAGTCGTCATGTAGGTCAACCAGAGGTGGTGTGTCCTTGGCTCTCCTCACCGGCTGGGAGTGAAGGAACCCTTGGGACTCAAATGATGAAATTGTGGAGAGAAATGCATTTTTCCCTTCACTGTACTGCCGTGTGTGTTGATGGGGGGCGTGGGCGTGTGTGTGTTGATGGTGGGCGTGGGCGTGACTGTGGTGGTGAGTGAGGGTGAGTGAGATAGAGATAGAGAGAAGGACAGACCGAGGAAAGAGATAGAGAGAGAGAGAGAGAGAGAAAGAGAAAGAGAGAGAGAGAGAAAGAGAGAGGGGAGAGAGAAAGAGAGAGAGAGAAAGAGGAGAGGGAGAGAAGAGAGAGAGGAGAGAGAGAGAGAGAGAGATGAGAGAGAGGGAGAGAGAGAGAGAGAGAGAGAGGGAGGTCGTAAAAGTTGATGAGAAACAGGAGTGCAAGAGAGATATAACAAAGGACGATGGGAGTTAAAATAGATGGGAAGAGAGAGAGAGAGAGAGAGAGGAGAGAGAGAGAGAGAGAGAGAGAGCATACAAGGAAATCTACAAGGCCAATTCGCTTGTAGCTTTGTCCACGTTGTGTTGTATGAATGTATAACACAATACCTTATTTAAGGCCGAGGTTCATACACCATGTTTGTTCAATTGTGTGTGTGTGTGTGTGTGTGTGTGTGTGTGCAACCTAACCTAACCAAACCAAACCTTATCCATGTCTCTGCAGGTCACATTCCCGACATTACCGTAACAGGATCTGGAAGTAGCAGTGTACTCGTTC